>NC_073694.1:45680373-45935432 GCF_029784165.1 Wyeomyia smithii
TATATATATATAACGTAACAAACCCGCGATACTTACCGGTAGAGCTCGACGCTTCACGGGAGCTCTATCATCGGAGGCGGGGCAGATGTAACGGCACCCCGCATTTCTTAACAGCTTCCTATAGGGTTCCGTCACTTTGGGTGGCATACTTAGAACCCAGAAAGAAGCCGGTCTTCTACCGGATTCTTTCCATGAAGCTAGCAAACACCGCTACAACAAGGCCATCGGTAGCGGGGGCCTAGTATGGTTGGTAACATCTCCGCCAACCACGCTCGACGCCTGGGTTCGAATCCCACCGCCGACATAGGTGTCGATGGTTGTGAGGTGGCGTGATCCAGTCACAACTAACCCAACTGGTCTAGATTCAATCCTAGCCGACACCGGGAAATTTTCTGAGGCGAAAAATATCTGGGTTCACGCCTTCCATCGCATGAGGAAGTAAAGCCGTTGGCGCCGGTCCGTTAATAAACGGGTCGTGAGTTAGGGTCCTGGGTGTGGAGTCGCCTCCCTGGGCGTCGGTGATTGGCCACAACAGTGGCGGAACTAGACCGACGAAAAATAAGCGAGAATAAAAAAAAAAAAAAAACAAGGCCATCGACCGTTTCACGAAAGTAGGTCAGATCTTGCTTACATTTGTAGCCAAGTCTTCCGCTTGGCTTAGGTGACGAAAACTGTAAAAAGTCACCCGTAAGTATAATTAAAATGAACATCATGCATGATGCATCGGTGATTCGTCGCCGTAGGCGCGAGCATGATTTACCGATTTTGTTTATAAACACGATGAGTGACGGAGTGATAATCGCATATCGCGGCAATGTCTTTGGAAAGGACTCTATATTGTGGTTTTGATGCAAAGTACCAAAAAATGCGTGCATGACCTTAAAAATGCATGACAAAACAGTGGAACTTCGGCCGTACATATTATTCCTGAAAATTTAATTAAACCTTGCAGTCAGGGAGTCGTTCATATCATGATTAATGATAAGGCAGTAGAGTTGTTAGTTTCGATTTCCATGTTGAACAACTTGATCTTTCGTCGTAAAAATGTTAAAAGTACTTTGATTTCACGATTGAAAATATTAAAATTTGCGATGTAGATTAATGAATCCACATTTGAGGCAGGACTAGCAATTATGAGGGAATATAATACGCAATCTATTTTATGAAGAATTTTAAACAATTCCTCGATTAGGGCAACGGGGGTATTTTGGCCCACATGCATATTTTGGCCCACCCGGTAACATTTTACGATATTTTTTGATAATTTCAATGAATATTAGGAAACTTTGCATGCAACATTGAATAACACACCTAAGAATCATACTTCACGTTAATTTTTGGCTAAAAACTGCCTCTAGTTAGTGTTATTTTGGAATTAGTTCATACATATTCAAAGTCATGGCTGAGTCAACCCAAAGTCAAGAGGAAGTGGTAATATACAAGTCAATGTCCGGAAGCTATTGGAACAAATATGTATGCTTTTGAAACAATTCGTTGTTGTAGTAACATCAATAAAATGACGTAGAAACAGTTTGTTGTATACTCTAACATATTGGAAAAAGTTAAAAAGTGGTTAAACGCATGGCCGAAATATGTTTCCCTCTTTCTGAAGTGATCATGTTTTGGCCATGCCAAGTTTTGACATCTCTTTGATTACCGTTCGGCCGTTGCACGTGAACAAAGAAGCAGCTTGTTGCAGTTTACAGGTAATTACTTCTTAATTTATCACATTTAACGATAAGAAATTGGATGAGAATGCCTGTCGAACCGCTATAAGCCAAATCATTTCATTTTTAAATGCCTCAAATTTACAAAAATTCATAGATATAAAGGTGGGCCAAAGTAAAAATTTGGTGGACCAAAATATGTTTTTAGTACTTCGTAGAAATTTTAAGATTTCTAGGATATTTTTTAATATATTGTATTGTTGAACGGTGTATATTAAAATAAACACTTTGCTTTTAACAATGGTGAAATAGAGTCGATATTTATGTTGAAAAATTGTGTTGGTTTTCAATGAACTGTGCGAACACTTCCAAAAGCTGGCCAAAATACCCCTGTTACCCTATTCTGTTGAACTGAAAAATCGAAGTAATGTAATAACTGGCGACAAAGACGTCCGAGTACAATTGTCACAAATAAAACAAGTTATTACATAGCTTGCGAAATTTGAGAAAGCTTACTTGGTCAATTAAATAAATCATCCTCGCTGATAAATATTTGCAAAATAGCACCGAAAATAATCAAAGAGTTGGTATTTGTTACAGGTTCCAATGATTACGATGACAATACTAATACCACATCAACCTGAACGACAAGTTGTTGTCAAGTTTTCATTCCGAAAATTTTTCTCATCGATTGAAGATTACAGATACTCCGCCAAATATTTTAGCCTGGAAAAGTGGCACGCCGAGCAACAAGTCTAGGAGCCTCTGCTTCAGGGGATACAAATCTCCTACCAAATTTCATAATGTTTGTGTTCTTATAGGAGATTTTAGTTGTTTTTTAGTGTTTTTTTAGTGAAAACAAAGTCAATTCACTCAGCATCTGCTAGGCTGTAGTCTTAAGTTATGTTTTCTATACAGAAAACTCCGTCATCTTCAACCTTTACACCGATGATTCAACACAGTTTAATTCAATCAAATAACCTGTTAAACATCATGAAACGTGCTCGGGTTTGCAGTAACACTTTAACAGACAGCGAAATGACCGTGCAGCACAAAACCACCCAGCTTTGAGCGAATTGTAACAATCGACCCACTTAAAATCGGAACTTTATTAAATCACCGTACCCAGACGTTTGCCTCTGCTGCGTGGCCGGTTCGGTTCACAGCATGACCTACCTGCCTGCGGACCTTTGGATGTGGTTATTTGCAAAGATCTTCCGCAATCAAAACGAACAACTGTTCGGCAAATTATACAGCATCCTTGCAGCGTTACGACTCGGATGGCGCTGCGATGTTAAAGCTACAGTATGCACTGAGGCTTCGAGCACTTTCATCGATTTTCATCCGAGTGCTCGGCGCTGCTGGTTGTTCGAAAACCATGTTTCGCATAGCTGTAGTCTGAGTTATGTCGGCGTCTACCTGCTGTTTTTATCTCCTGCCAAGAGCCTTAGCCATCACACCGGTGCCCAACAGAGGATCTGTGCTTCGGTGGGTGTGAGCGAACGAACAAACGAACGAACGAGCGAAAAAGATATGCTGCAGTTACCATTCTTCGACTGGCTGATCCGGCACGGTAGGTGTCCCTTCGTGGCGTGTAAGGTAACCTCGACAGGTTGCTCATTCATGCCGCTTTTGGACCATATGTGCCGATAATCTGAACGCACCCGACAGTGACTGGGGGATGCACCGGTCATTGAATGCAACGAACGCACACACAACACATCGCATCGGTCTGCCTCTACGGTTGCGTGCCTGGTAAAGCTGAAAAATCCGACCGCCGACTGGTCCTAAACGATCGGGAAAGGAACCCGTGCGGAGGAGAAACAAAGGAGAAATAAATTACATTCTACGTTGCATCAGGTCAAAATATTTTGATTTACGAAATTCCGGCCCCTCTCCGAGCATACAAAGATGCAGCTTGCAGAGGAAGCCCAAAATCGTTCGTCGGTGATTATGCTTTATTTTAATGGACGGAATCAAACCATTGGGAAGCGTAAAGATGCCAAATTGGTCCTGCTGAGTTAATGCTGGTGTGATTGACTCGATAGATCATCTGCTAATGGGTTGAATGATTTGCATCCATTGTTAAATTGAACGTGAATACGATATGAATCATTGATGGATTATAATTACTTGACTTTTACATGCAACAAATCTTATCCGAAAACACCATAGTAACCGAACATTTCAATGACATCGAACACGGGAAATCCCTCCTCGCAAGTACGCTTGGCGCATTATACAACTCGAATAAAACGGGCAATATCAACCGGCTATCAATCCGCATCACTTCGCTTCCATTAACATTTATGAAGTTGATTTTGCGGCTGTTGCGGTTGGCGGCGAAGCGGTTATTCTCTGGCCAAGAATCATACCCCATCGAACATTGATCCTGCACATCATCACCACAACAGAGAAGCGGGTGAATCTCAATCTCGCCGTTCTATATATGGGATCCGCTTTAGTTTACTTTAGTACGACTCCCAACGACAGTTTTCATTTCTGGTAAGACCACATTAAAACTTAATATCATGTCACATAAAGTAATGAATTTATGATCGGTTCTGCGATGTGTGATTGGACCGTTCTATACATCTAGCGGAACAACGGTGCCGTTGTTATGAATTGCTCGATTCATGGCGCATTGATTTCGAATTATTGTGTGAAAAAAAAGATCAAGACGGTGCAAGCAGTCAGCATTATAATATGAGACGTTGTTCTTCATACACTTGATGGCAACGGAAATGACTGTCTGCAGTTTTTGTTTTGCATCATGAGTTTAAACTTTTATTCATTTCAATGTTTTTTAGCAAAACAGTTTTGTGTAGAACCACGTCCTACTTTAGTAACGTGGCGTACTGTGAAAAGTTTAATGATAGGGTACCAAGTCCTAATGCATCGAACTTCAATTGAAAAAGAAAAGGTTAAATGTTACACAATAGTAAATTAGCCACACGGTTTTAAATATATATGTGGTTATTGGCTTACAATGCCAGAATAGCTTTTGGGCAAAATTTTAAGCGAGAATTCCAGTGGTCTAAAAAAGAACTATCATACTTTTTTATAAGGCAACGAGCCATCGTTGTCTTCAGTTGCAACAGCCTAGCAGTACAAATTCTATAGAAGCGCACTCATACCTAGCAATTTTTAGCGGATCCATCCAGATGTGTATTGTCTTCTCAGACGTAATCTTGAGTTGCTACCGCGTGTGCTGAAAAGTTAATTGAAACCTCACCATGACACGCATGTACGCTCTGACACGTAAGTGATTTTATTGTGGCGTCATCTACATTCAGTCGATTTAGCACAACTCAAAGTATTTGATTTTGTTCCGAATATTCATCATTTGCTGGAAGCGCAACTCTCATTTCATGCAACGAAAACGGTGACTGAAGCGCATCGAGAGTTAAAAATAGTTTACGGATATGCAACTCCCCAAGTAACACACAAAACATGTTAGAAAATAATTTACAATTACAGTAGTCATATAAGAGCACTATAAGCGCAATTTAAAACTTGTGTTGTTATATTCTTGTTCTCGAGATGTTATTTTATAACATAAGTGTAGTTTATAGATTATTGAATATAAACTGCGGCTGCTTGTCTGTAACTTGTGTTTATGATGTTATCAAAACAATTCAGAATACAACGTTTGTGGGAATTTGTTTTTCATAACTAACTCAACCACATTTTAAACACAAGCTCGTTATTCTGGTTTTGGAAATGTTTTTCAATAATATGAGTTCAATAAACAATAACTATAACATTCATGGCACTTTCCTTCGAGTTGTCTTCCAGATGTTTGCACTATCAGAAAAATTGTATACAAAATGCCCAGCCGGGGCAGCCGCGCCAGTTCAATATTACCCATCTAATAACAATACTACGTACCTGTAAAATTCCTATCCTATGATTGGTATTAACATCCAGCAGCTCAAAGCATTATTACTTATTCAAATTATTATTGAAACTATTTGAACCAATTCAATAAAACTATCCGGGGTGGGTCAAAATGCGCAATGAAAAGATAAACAAAACGCTTGCAGTGCAACCAATATCACTCCAACTTTTGTTACCGTATATCTAACAACGTTTTCTAGTTTTGTTATGTTTTATGTCCAGATAACGTTGAAAATATGCGGAAAAAATGATATTTTGATATCAATATTCAAGCAACAGAAATTATTCATTTTGTTGATTGAACATTGCTTTTTAATATCAACTAGTTGAACATTCCCGGCGATGCTCGGGATCAAAGGTTTCAAAGATAGATTTTTTTTTTATATTTCATTGCTGCATTAGCTCAACTCACTTCAAAAATATAATTTACATCTTATACTTCCATCATCATCACGTCTTCGTCAGTGGTTTTCTTCGGACCTCTTTTGCATAAGATTGCGCCAGTAAAACTACCGAAGAAAACCACTGACGAAGACGTTCGTTACCCTGCTTCAATATTCTGAGAACGCGCAGAACGGAAATACCCATATTGGATTGTTTTTTGTTATTTTGAGCTGATTTACAGAAACTGGAAGTCACCATTTTGGATTTCAAAGTGACGTATGGAGTTCCACTTTCGAAAGTATTGAAATTGTTGGTCAAATATCACTTTAGAAGTCATAAATTTGCATGTTTCATGTAGTTTTGTGAATAATATATCAAATTTAGTAATCAGATACTTGTTATTTTTCTTCAAATGTCTTTTCTGAACGTTAACAAACATTTTAATGAAAAAAAAATTGTGTCATCGCTATAAAATGACGTATGGAGGTCCACTTTCGAAAGTATTGAAATTGTTGGCCACCGGAAGTCGCCATTTTTTAATCCACAAAACTTTGTAGAAAAGAAGAAAATAAAAGATTTTTAATGCTTAAGCTGCCTCTTAATCGATATTCAAACAAATGAATCGTAACCTTTCCTGCAGCTAAATGTGAGTTCTAGTTTGGATTAACGCAAAAAAAGTAAAACAGTAAGATTTAGAGCTGAATGACCTTCTGGTTAAAAGCTCTCTAATAAAAATCAAATACAAATTCAAAAGTACAAAAGTAAATCGAATGGCGTAAAATGTAACTATTCACAAAACTACGAAAACATCATAAATGTAAAATGTTCATGCTCGAGAGATGAAAGAACAACGAACATTTTATTGCAAAAAAAAAACAAATAATTGAATTTTGATTCAGAGGCGAATTGCGCATAAAAAGTCAAAGTTTCGCATGTAATCGTATAAAAACGTATAAATTAAAAAAAAAAATTCGGTGATTTTCTGTATTCTGTATGCTGTATATGGTCCCCGTGGCTCTGTGGTTAGCGATGTGGATTGGCTCCCACACGGTTGTGCTATCGGGTTCGATCCCCGATCAGGTCGAGAATCTTTTCGAACAGCAATTTTTCTCGACTCAGCTCTGGGGCACGGTGTATCGTTGTTCTTATCCTACAACATGCAAAATGTGCTAAAACAATATCGATAACGAATTTTCTCAACTAATCTGGTTGATCGAGAGCGCTATTAGAAGGCTGCAATATTGTTGTGCTGTAGACAGAAAATCATCTTCAAACATACATTTTATATTTTAACACAAACAAACATTTTAATGAAAAAAGAATCACATGTCATCGCTTTGAATTTTGATTTAGAGGCCAATCCAGCATAAAAAGTCATAATTTTGCATGTTTCACGCAGTTTTGTGAATAATATCTCAAGTTTTAGTAATCATATACATTTAATTTTTCCTCAAATGTCTTTCCTAAACGTTAACAAACATTTTAGTGAAAAAAAATCATATGTCAACGCTTTGAATTTTGATTTAGAGGCAAATTTAGCACAGAAAGCCATAATTTTGCGTGTTTTCGGTAGTTTCGTGAATAATATCTTAAGTTTTAAAATGTGAATAAAAGTGAATAAAATCTCAAGTTTTAGTATACAGATACTTGTTACTTTTCTTCAAATGTCTTTCCTGAACGTTAACAAACATTTTAATGTAAAAAAAATCACATGTCATCGCTTCAAATTTTGATTTAGAGGCAAATTCAGCATAAAAAGTCATAATTTTGCATGTTTCACGTAGTTCTGTGAATAATATCTCAAGTTGTAGTAATCATATACTATTTATTTTTCTTCAACTGTCTTTCCTGAACATTAAAAAACGTTTTAATGAAAAAAGAATCACATGTCATGGCTTTAAATTTTGTTTTAGAGGCAAATTCAGCATAAAAAGTCATAATTTTGCAAGTTTTACGTAGTTTTGTGAATAAAATCTCAAGTTTTAGTAAACAGATACTTGTTACTTTCCTTCAAATGTCTTTCCTAAACGTTTACAAACATTTTAATGTAAATAAAATCACATTTCATCGCTTGAAATTTTGATTTAGAGGCAAATTCAGCATATTTTTGCTTGTTTTACGTAGTTTTGTGAATAAAATCTCAAGTTTTAGTAATCAGATACTAATTATTTTTCCCCACATGTCTTTTCTGAACGTTAACAAACATTTCAGTATAAAAAATCATATGTCAACGCTTTGAATTTTGATTAAGAGGCAAATATAGCACAGAAAGTCATAATTTTGCGTGTTTTACGTAGTTTCGCGAATAATATCTCAAGTTTTAGTGATTAGATACCTATTATTTTTTCTCAAATATCTTTCTTAAATATCAACGAACATTTTAATGAAAAAAAAATCACATGTCATCGCTTTGAATTTTGATTTGGAGACGAATTAAGTATAAAAAGTCATAATTGTGCATGTTTTACGTAGTTTTGTGAATGATATCTTAAGTTTTAGTGATCAGATACTAATTATTTTTCCTCGAATGTCTTACCTGAACATTAACAAACATTTTAGTGAAAAAAGAATCATATGTCATCGCTTTGAATTTTGATTTAGAGGCAAATTTAGCACAGAAAGTCATAATTTTGCATGTTTTACGTAGTTTTGTGAATAATATCTCAAGTTTTAGTAATTAGATAACTATTTTTTTATAACTAATGTCTTTCCTGAACATCAGCGTACATTTTCATGTTAAAAAACCTACATGTCACCGCTTATTATTTTTGATTTAGAACGATTCAAAATGATGTTGATTACTGGACACCACAGAGACTGAGGGAATAATATCAATAAGATCAAGCGTTACGGAATTCCATTTTTATATAGTAGATTTATAATTATTTTAAAGTGCCACTGACAAAAACGATTGTCGATGTAGTTGCACTGCGCATAACAACACATTTGCGCATGCGCTGGGTAATTGTTGTCATAGCAACACACCGCATGCGCCTTGTGGCGAATTCTTACCCACGAATGTGTCATTCTCTAACCGGCTCAGTGCAGACCTTTCCAGGAAAAAAAGAACCACATCGCGGTTTGCTATGCAAGTAAGAAAGCGATGCCAGATAGTTGGTTACGAACTTAGTCCATGGTCTAAATTAACTCTTCGCAACTAATGTCGTTCTCGTTTTTGCGGGGTAGCTATACCGCGGACTAACTTTGTCCTATAACTGTTTTTTTTTTTTTTTATTAATGCATAACCTCTTTTCCACTGATTGCAAAATGGAAAACCGTATCCAATGAATGGCGCGTATTATTTCCAGAAGTAATCACCATGAAACTTTGTATTGGAAACATCAGACGGTTGATCTTATATTGTTTTTAATTTTTTGGTAATTATTCGAAACGCCATAATAACTATTTTTTTCCTTTATTGTTCCTTATATGAATTAGCGTCGTTCTGCAATATTTTCATTTTGAAGTTTTATGCTTGCGTCAGCGATGTTTTGATTAGTTAGCAATTATTACTTGAAAATAACCTGTTTTAAACGTTTTTTTTTACCATATTGGTACTCGAGATGTATTTTGCCGCTTCAGTCTAACAAGTTGGCTTGCTTTCATGAAGTTATATAATACTTCATATAGTACCAGTACTTGTTCTAGTAGCCTTCAATTTTTACGCTTTAGAATCTATAACTGAAGGTTGTGTTAGATGAGTTATCTCAACTGTTCAACAACGTGCGTTAATTGGGTCTAAGTGAAACAGGTTTCTTATGGTTTGAAGTTGAGTGTCGCTTTTCGCTCCAGTGACAATAGAGAAGGGATTTCTTCATCGAATCGACACGTCATAAAAATTTAATTTATTACAGCAACCTGAAACAAGAAAGTCTGCCCGGTCATGCTTCTACGTCATCGCACAGTGAAGCTACTTTAAACATGTTTCAAACATGTTTTGCCTTTCTTCTAGTTTTTAATGATTTTGGGGTCGCTGATTCCGAATATGAACTCAGAATGTTTGTAATATGTACAGTTATCGCAAACACCTCGCGCTTCCAGGACATGTGATATCGTTGAAGAAAAAAAGCACAAGTCATGTACGTGCGCAAAGCAGACGAAATCGCCTCACTCAAAGAAATGACTGAAGAATGACTGATTAACTTTATTTCGCGCACCAAAAATATACTTTTATCACAAGATTCGTGACGGAACCCTGTTTTTTTATTCGTGTTGGGTATTTTCGTCACTGCGACTAATTTTTTTATATTTTTGACATATTACCCCTTCTTAATCTTGATAAGTCAGGATAACGTATCACTATTGGAAGTGGTCGTTACAGTCTGGCCAATAGCATTAGTCTAGTTCGGTATTATACTTTGTATTAAGCGCACAACCGTACTGGGATTTGTTCTCCAGATTTCAGAGGGTTCCAGTAGACCTCTCTCGAAGAACTTGTATCTTTTGATAATAATTGACGGACATCGGCATAACAGATGTTCCGAGTCTTCTTATTTCATGCCACATACTCGACATGTATCATCTTGAAGTTTTATCTTAACCCGTAAAGACCCAGGACGAAACTTGTTTTTTGAAAATGCTCGTTCTCAGCACAGGAACGGTCAATTTGCGAAAACTTAGAATTTTCTTCAAGGGGAATAGTAGCTCTAAGTTTTGGTAAAGGCGCCACCCCTCTGGACCCCTTCCTGTTTTTGTGAGACGCAAATATGTCTGTGTTTTTTTTTCTAATTTTTCAAACAGATTGAGCGAACACTGGGAAAGATTTGGTGTGAAGAAACGCTTCGACTGTCTACCGATGAAGGTGTTTGCCCAGTTGGATTCCACTTTTAGAGTTTCCCATGATTTTAGCGCCATTCTAAGAGATCAAGCGGATACACAACAGAAGGGCTCTGCTCGTATGAAATGATGAGACGATCCAAGTTGCCAGTTCATCGGCTCTTTCGTTCCCCCATTCCACAGTGAACAGGAACCCTATATAAGTCTACTTGGTTATTACAACCCAGTGTTTGGAGTGATTGAACACACTCCCAAACTAGTTTTGATGTGCATGTCGCAGACATCAAAGCCTTCAACGCTGCTTGACTGTCGGACATCATGCAAATGTTTGAGTGTCTGTATTTCCTTCGTAGGCATATTTCAGAACATTCCAGTTTTGCTTGGACTTCAGCTTGGAAGACAGTTGGTCATCGGCGCATGGGAATTGACAGGTCTATTCCTGGGCCAGTCACTCCTGCTCCCACTCGATTGTTCATTTTTTAACCATCTGCATAGAAAATGATTGATCCTGGACGGAGATCAGGACCACCGTGTTCCCAAACATCACGCTCAGGTTCAAACATTCGAAATCGTCTTTCAAAATTGTATCTTTTCTCCATCTAGTCTTCATTGTTGGAATTGATACAAATAGTTTTTAGAATACCTAGATGACCAGTTAAGTCACCCTTGAAAGAGCTTTAATGATCTTTTGATTCATAAGGCACTCTTTTATGATAAAATATAATATAATAAATATAATATTCAAGGCAATTTGCATTCGGTTTGCGATGATATCATCATACTTGCCACGAACAATAATGACAATATCATCAGCAAATCCAACAATTTCAAAGCCTTCTTCCATCAATTTTTTTAGAAGATATAGTTGATGATCTTTGACCGCAGTAGAGGAGATATCTCACCCCTTTTACACTTATATTAGAGCTACCAAGGCTTGCTGATATTTTTCTTTTTGATAACATCTCGTTTATCCCATGAATAATGCAATTTTCAAAACCACGTTTCTCCATCGCAGCAGTCATTGAGTCATGAGATGAGTTATCAAATGCCCCTTTTATATCAAGAAACGCGGCAAGGAAAATTTGTTTTACTGCAATAGATTTTTTTAGTTTTGTAACTATAGTATGGAGTGCAGTTACCGACGATTTCTCCTCCTGGTAAGCAAATTGATATTTACTAATAGGAGTTTCAAAACGATATGATGATTTGATGTGTTTACCGATTATTTTTCCATTGTTTTGAGAACGACTGATGAATTTGGCAGAGATTTATTCCTTTTGTTGGCCTTAGGGATAAAAATAACCCGTACTTAGCGCCACGCTCCCGGAATATAGCCTAGAATCAAACTGGATTTAAAAAGTTGCGTTAGAATGGGTATTAGAACTGTTTTACCCTTCTATAGTAGTACCGCATAGATTCCGTCCCTACCAGGTGACATAGAGGGGTCAAAGGAGTCTATTGCCCATTCAACTCTACTTTCGGTAAAAAATTGATTGGCCAAAGTAATTGCATCATCCCTAGTTCTTTCTATCCCAATCATCGCATTCACTGTTTCGTGAATTTTTGTCCTGGTTATAAGAATTCCAGTACTTGATACAGATGTACTTTGGCCTTCACTTGAGTAAATAATCGACCCGGGAAAGTGTGTTTTCATCATTAACTTTAATATTTCGCTAGCAGAGCTAGTACAAGAACCATCTTCTTTTCTTAGAGTACCCAACTCATTTGAGTGATCTTTCGCAAGGATTCTTTGCAGCCTGGTGGCTGTTGGAGTATTTTCGATGTTTTCACATGTATGCCTCCAATGAATCCTTTTTGATCTTATTATTTCTCTATTAAAGGCGGAAAGGGATTGTTTGTTTTCGTCTCACAGTTGAGTTTGTCTAGCCCGGTTGAAGAGTTTCCGTTTTTTTTCCAAAGTTTTTGTAGAGATTGATTCCACCAAGGTACTTCTGTATTTGTAGAGTGTATTTTTGCAGGGCAGCAATCAATGTAAGATTGTTGGATCAAACGGAACCCTGTAGGTTACTATAGGAGGAACGGGGTACAAGTATTTTTTTTACGAAATTGTTTTAAATTAGTAAAACTACAACTTTGTAGAACCCTGTTACTCTCTACCTTTGAAAATAAGAAAGTTATATTTTTATCTCTTCAAAAATGTTGGTCACCCTAATGTTTAACAACTCATAAAAGCGCCTTGCTATACGCAACAACTTTGTCGAATACGGTTTTTGTCTACAAAATCTCTATAAAGCGCCTGACGCATATTTTCTTCGCATATATTTATTTATTATCAGCCTGCTTTCTGGACTACTGTGCATTGTAACCTTTTGGAATCAAATTTGCTCAAACTTCGCCAGTGTATGTGGTCGAGTCCCGAATCGGAATGTAGCACCAAGGATTTGCTTATTTTGTTCTACCAGAATTGTAGCGCCATCATAGAGCTGGAAACCGACTTCATAGTACCGAGTAAGATGCCCCAACGCGTAACGCGGTGGCAGCCGATCAACGCTGTTGCCCAGGGCAATGCCAAACGCGAGGATGCACAAGTTGAGAAAAAAGGACCGTTTTTTAAACTACAGCATCGTCAACTTGTATCTGGAGCAGATCTACGATAGCTGCCCGTGACGGGGCGTAAAAGTTACTATTGGGGACATGAATGCTCAGGAGGCAATGTACAGACCAGTAGTCGAGCAAGTTAGCCTGCACACAGTGTCTAATGAAAACGGTCATCGGTGTGTGAACTTTGCAGCTTCCTGAGGTATAGTAGTCCGAAGTACCTTCTTCCCTCGCAAAGATACTTACAAAACCACCTGGAGAATATACGCAGCATCTTAGCGTAGTTATCCTTGAACATAGCTGGAGAAGCATTCGATCCGCCACAGGTAGCATCATGATAGCGCTACTAGGTACAAGGGCTCCGAATCATATAAACGACTGGTTTGACGGCAAACGCAAACAGTTAGTCGAGAAGAAGAATGCAGCACGGACGAGAATAGCTGCAACACCGTACGAGAGCGAACGTGGAACGATACCAACAGGCATACACGAAGCTGAACAGTTTCCGCAAAGGCTATGTACCGCAAGCCGATGTATGCAGAAATTGGACAGCAAACTCCTTACGATGATCGATGATCGAAAGGTGGGAGCAGTACCTCAATGAGTATCTGAACAGCGATACAGTAGAGCGCAATTGGTATTGATGCACTAGCAGAATAAAACAGGATTCCAGCTCCCGATTTCCTGGAGGTGGAGAAGGAACTTGGTCGGCTGAAAAACAAAACACTGGGGTCGCTTTTTACGCGGGTTGTTTTTATGCGTTTTTTTTAAACAGGATGTCCTTACAACAACACGGATTATTCTTACTTGATTCGGAAGATTGTTTGTACGCGGTATCAAATAAGTTTAGTGCGGTACAACCAACCGCGTAAATTGCGACCCCAGTGTAAAGCTGCTGAAGTGGAACAACTTTCCAGCGAGCTGTTGAAACACAATGGACAATCACTGGCTCGTGCCGTGCAATAGGGTATTGTCAAGATTTGGGAAGAAGAACGTGTGGCGGAGAAGTGGATGGAAGGTTTTATGTGTCCTATCCACAAAAAGGGCGACAAACTGGAGTGTTGCAATTACCGGATAAACACTCTGCTGAGCGCCGCCTTCAAGGTTTTGGAGGATTGTGTTTTATTGATTATTATTTGATAAGGCGATCGACCGGCCGCCTTCAAGGTACTCTCTAAATACCCTGATGCCGAATTATCATCATTCGCGAAGCAGTTCGTGGGACACTACCAGGCAGGGTTCAAGGGTGCCTGCGCTATTACGGATAAGATATTCGTGGTTCGGCAGGCTATGCAGAAATGCCGCGAATACAACGTGCCCACACATTACCAACTCATCGGTTTCAAACCAGCGTGTTGTTCGAGTATTTGGAACATTCTCTCGAAACTCGAATAGATTTAAGGCAAAGTGATGGGTCTGGTTCCCTGCAAGATGTCATAAGAAGAGGGGGTAATAACGGGAGTGGCACCATGTTCCAAAAATCGATCCAACGGTTTGGCTTCGCCGAAGATATCGCGGAGATGGTGGATACGAACATCAGACTAAAGACCGAAGACAAACGGATTGAACTGGTCATCAATGCATCGAAGACAAAGTTCATGAAAAGAAAGGGTTCACGAGAAGGCAGTGCTAAGCTCCTACCTCGAGTTCAAGTTAGTGGTCGACGTACCTTTCGTGTACCTTGGCTCACTTAGTGCTGGGACTTTTAATCGGATATACTCGTTATTCGGTTATCCGAGGCTCAGATCACGGATGGGTGAACGAATACTATCCAGATACTCGTATATACCCAGTTATCCGTCAATTTTTTCTGTCCTTTGAAGCCCAGCCAAAAAAAAAACGTAACACGAAAATGCCTTTTTTTACAATCCCCCACCCCCTCGTAGGTAATTATTTGCAAAATACTCTTTAAACTATGTTCGGATACAAAATCCGAATATCCGAATATCCGACTATCCAAGAATCCGGTTATCCTGTCGAAAAATACCCGGACATCCGGTTGATCCGAATTTTGGATCTATTTCGGATATCCGATGCCGGATATCCGAATATTTTAATGCGGATAGTCCCAGCACTAGGGCTCACTGGTAACTGCAGACAACGATTCCAGGAGAGAAATTCATCGGTACAATATGGCTGAAGATCACGAATACTTTGGTCTCCGGAAGACGCTCCGGACGAGTAGAGTTCGCTGCCGCAACTAGTTGAGCATCTACAGGACACCAACCAGTCCGGTAGTCCTCTACGGCCATGAGAAATGGACCATGCTTGTGGAGGACAAACGCGCTATTGCGGTCTTCGAGCGAAAGGTGTTGTGTACCATCTTCAGTGGACTGCAGACGGAAAACGGAAGTAGAGAAGATGAATGAACCACGAACTGCAGGAGCTACTTGAGGAGCTATCTATCGTACACATCGCTAGGATTGGCAGGTTGCAGTAGGCAGGATATGTCGTAAGGATGTTAGACGACAGCCCGCTAAAGATGGTTCTTGAAACCAATCCATCAGGGACGAGACGGAGAGGTGCACAGCGGGCAAGGTGGAACGATCAGGTGGAAGACGATCTGCGGACCCTACGCAGACTGCAATGCTGGTGAACTACAGCCATGGTCCGAGTAGAATGGAGACGACTTTTACGTACAGCAAAGGCCACGCCACGGCTTGGGACTGTTCGGTAAGGTAAGGTAAGGATATGCTCTGTGTTTGGTGGGACCAGGTCGATGTTATTTATTTTGTGCTGTTGAAACCAAACGAATCCATACCTGGGGAATGGTATCGACTTCAGTTGATGCGATTATGCTAATCACTGTGTGAAAACCGGTCACAATACACCCAGAGGCACGACAAAGTGATTCTGCTATATGCCAACGCTCGGCCATATACTGCTAAAGTCTTAGAATCTTACATAGAAACGCTTGAATGGAAAGGATTACATCACCTGTTACTTGTTCCGTTTGATGGCACGTGGTATGGTACACATGTGTAGTTCTACACATGTGTAGACATCTAAAAATGGCACAACGTGGAAGAGGAAATTATGTGTAAATGATGTAAATTATGCCAAGTGAATCTGTAAATTATGCCAAGTGAAAATATTTGAACTTATGAAAACCACTACACGCCACGGTGGCGTTTGATACCTTCCGAGAATACGCAAAGTTAAAGTCCTTGCCCTATATTAGCTGTGATTTTTTATTGTATTTGTTCCCAGGCAACAAGAAGCCTTCTAGGAAAATGATCGCCGAAAAAGCTATCAGGAATTAAATTTTACTGTAGCTTGTATTTTTGCGTATTACGAAGAAATTATAGATTGTCAAAACATTTAATGTTAGAAGAGCATCAAATCAAATAAATAAATAAATACTCGCAGTACTTTTGTGGTGAGCCCCAAGCTGCATGGTTGAGCTACTTCTCAACAAATGGTTCGAGCACAGCAATATACATTGAGCGCTCTAATGCGTCTTTTATTTATAGATGTTCCAAAAAAATCCCAAGCAAAAAAGCGCCAAAACAAAGCGTCATTATCATAAAAATTAGAATATTTATTATCCCTCGCGAAATTTTTCAGACGACTGACGTAACCCAAAGAAACAGTCAATAGCGGAAACACACCACCAGTGAACTGTCCGAGGTGCAGAAAACTATCAAACAAAAAACCGAGGTGGCATAAAGAAATAGAATATTCAAACCTTAGACCCCGGCGGCGGCGGCGGCGTTGATCCGATTCGCCTGCGGACCGTCGCGTTCGTGCGCAACAACTGGATCGTTTCATCTTGCCCGGCACTAATCATATTTCGTTAAATGTTATTAATTTACCGCAACAGACAACAATGGTTCCGGCACACTGCCGGCTGCTCCCGCAAGCAGCCTAATGCTATGTTGTTTAGCAGAAACATTCAAATCACGCCAACCACGAGACGAACCCAATATCTTTTAATCCAAACTCCCACGCATTCCCACCCATTTATAAATATGTTGATATGTCAACGTTCGCGAGAAAGATTTCAGCCTTTTTCATCGTTACTGATCGAGAATAGAGCCAAATTGTAATCTTTATGGTTCAAACAACCACTGTATAGTTTACCCCTAGGCTAAACCCAGGAACCGACAGTATGCATCATTCCGCGACTCATCGGCGATGATGGAAATGTGATACAAATCGGTCAACTCTTTGTGCGGTTCAGGGCCAGCAGCAGAGTGAAACCACAATCACACATACATACATACCTAGCCGAGGCCAGTCTAAATATTAGGTGTTGATGCTAGCGGCTAGATTTGTATGTGCCCTGCTAATACCCACAATTCATATTTCTTCCAGTCCTTTCGGAACGCTATCCCATCCCATCCATCCGAACGAACGACGCAGGCTTTTTTCTTCATCAGAGACATCCATCAAAACCGTGTGGCCATTTTTTGTCTGGATCAACCCACAACATTTCTTTTCGGTTCTGCATCCTCCATCCGTTCGCTCGCCGATTGTCGTACTCTATTCTGTATGCATACCGAGTAGAATGAAAGGTTTTCGTCTGGCTTTGTCATGATAGAAAAAAAAGAACAATAACGTGGAATTCTATAATTTCTATAATTTATTTCAATTATACACCTCATTTTTTTCGGCTGCTTCCTCCCGTTAACCACCGGCTAAGCCCAGTGGGAGAGGTTTTTCGTTTCGCTGGACCCCTCCCGTCGTCAGCCGGGCAGTTCACCTTACAGTAAGGGGCTTCTTGGCGGTTGCAGAATGAAAACAACGAAAAAACAAAAAAAAATCTAGCTCCCTTCCAAGACCGCGCGAGCGAGCAAGCGAAGGAAAATAACAGAACGATTTCGCTGTTGAAACTCAACGAGTAGAAAATTATAGGGTCGACTTAACGTAACCCACGGTAATTGAAAATTTCGGTGTGTAGCCAGACCGCACTACTTTTTTTTTTCTCCCGGTGTATGACGGGATTTTTCGTTTTAGTTGTTTTTTTTTACATGGAACAGGATTGGCAGTATGAATATTGGAGTCGCGCTCGGTTGGAGTCGAATTGTTTGGGAATATTTTTACCAGGTTTGGGAAAAAGTTTTAGGATGCTTTGCAAATACAAATATTATACTCAAGTGGTTCAGGTTCAATCAGTTCAATATTAGGAATAAAAACCCTTATATTTCATATTTGCACTGTACCAATAACTAAGAAGCGGAAATCGGTAATTTAGGAAATAATTATTTAAGCATTTTAGCTTTACAGCTCCAAAAAAAAAAATAAAACGATGACAAATAAAAACACAATGTATCTACCTTTGAAAATGTATCAGATTTCTTAAAAAAGAATACATAAAATATGGAATTCCAGGTAACCGCAGGTCGTGCGCTCTCGCTGTCGGTATCATCTTAAGCCAGGCGAGTGAAGCATAGTCGGAAATAATTATTTATACTTTAGTGGCAGTTTCACATGTTATAAACTATCGGTTCTGTTTATTGTTTGTTTAGACAACAAAGAATCAACTCTCTTAAGCAAACGAATTTGCAGGTGTTTGATTAGGGATAATGAATTTTTGACAGTTGGCTCTCTCGTCAAATGTGATTTAATTTTGTTGGGTTTTCGCTTCGAACACATTTTTTTCGTTCACAACATTCATTTCACACGGTACAATACAAAAAAATATTTAACATTCATCGTACCCTTGTGTGGAAAACCACACCAATGAATTTTGTTTGGATTTTTTTTTTCGAAAACTTCTTGATCGATTGTGACGAAATTTTTTGATAATTCTCAAACCATCAATCTAATAAAAAAAATACATTTTTTCCACCAAAAAAATGTTTATTTTTTTGTCGACCCTGGTGTGTGGCTTTCCACACATACAACATTTGAATTTGTTTTGGTCAAGAAACAACTTAATTTTGTCCCAAACAATTTTTTTTCATACATACTTGAAACTATAGGTACCAAATAATCCTGTTTCAAAAATCGAATAAGGTATGCATGTGTGCGCAAGTTTGTGCATGTCATTCATTCTTACAACCAATACATCTCGATTTTCTCAGCATCGGCTGAACCGATTCGATTGTTCTTAGTCGCGTTTGAAAGAGTATAATGTCTATCTGTGTGAACAAAACTTCAAAAATAAATTAGATTAGTGCCACTGTCTTCCACGGCAGCTTCAGGAAACAAGGCCGATGCCATCGGGTTACTTGCTCCGGAATTCGGCCACCGAACCTCCTGAATCGCTGTCATTTCGACTGCTGGGCCACTCCTTCTGAAGATCAAACGCACTGGGTGTCCTAGACTGAGACGCTTATTGCGGTTTCGACTCGCCTTCCAGGAGTTGAAAGGTTCGATGATGTAGAGCCCACTAAGCAACTTCCGACCCTCCAGCAGTTTGTTCGGGGTACTAACTCATTGTATTCGCACACATTTCTTTTTTATGACGGGGAAAATTCGCAGAAAAGTTTATAGTAAAACAGAGAAGAGCAACTCAAATGATCACCATGTTTTATATTGAAACTATGCATGACGAAATAGCCATTTTCATAAATTTCAGTTCTTCCTCAACGACCGCTGGTTAACATAATTTGTCATTCAAGTAGTGTTTCGAATTTATCATAAAAACATTTCTGATTTTCTGTAAAACTTAATCCAATTCTTCATACATTTTCCGACAGCTGGATCACTACTGTGACACTTTTCATGAGCGATAAAAAAGTGTGAACTCGATGACATTAAGTGAAGCTCAGCTTAATTAATCAATCGCAGTTCTATTTTATCATTTCTCTGAATTCAGATTTTGACAAACGACCTTTCTAGTCGTGCCACGACAGGCACTTTCCCGTGCAACGCTTTCATTCAATTACAAACATCATTTATTCAGGATGGACTCTGGAAATCCTTTTTATCCCGGTGCCACAACAATAATAATTCATCATCTCCACGCGAGCGCTCCACTGAGTGCTACAACTCGTGCCATATGAACAGCACCCACTGCTCCTGCTGTCCTCCTGGATGGTGGCGTGGCGGCTGGTGCTGGTCTTGTCAGGTCACAGGACACCGTCGCGACGGTACGACGAAATGGCTTGCCAGGGCGGAACGCTTGCTCGCTGTGCATCCTATGCAACCTTTTCATTCTGGCACCTTTTCGCTTTGTGCTGCGACGCGCGGAAGGATAATGTCATCATACCACACACCAAAACACCCGCACACAATGAGCAGACAGATAGCAACACACACTAACACATACATATTATCACCCGGACCCGTTCGCGTTCGGAGGCACCGGGGTCATGAATGAGAATGAATCGACATCCTTGCTCCTAGTTGAACTACGAGTACATCTTTTTGATGGGCTAAAGGGTTAAAATTTAACACTTATCCATAAGATACTAATAAATTTTCTAACCAAGCTTAGAGCATGCAGGCGCATTTGATACCGTTTCGCCCAACACAGAAACTATGGCACCACGGTAGCAGCTGCGCCCTTGTGTGTGATAGACGACGTCCGCCAGCCTCGGTGTTGTTATTTCGCCCGGCGGCCCCGCCGCGACAGCAGGATACCGGGAATCACGCCATACGACTTCCGGCGCGCGGGATGCTATTTGTTGTTTATCATGGACAACGGCGGGCACATGATGCCACAGTTAGAGAACACGAGACTGCTCGTCATTATTCATAATTGTATTTAAACTATTCATTTAGTTAAAAATTCATTACTGTCCGCTTTGTGTGAGGCGTCCTCTCGTGGCAGCAGCAGAACAGGAGAGTTTACCGTGAATGGTGACCTGTGATGGCACAGGTGAAGCATTGTTTATGTTTTATTATGAAATTTAGAAGATATTACTGTAAATTATTATGTTCATTAGTGACTCAGCAATCGGTGTTTCAGTAGAGGAACGTTGTCGCATCGTGAAAGCGTATTGTTAAAAAAAGGTTTTCAAGGCTGAACAAGCGTCGCTAAAATCATTCATCTTATAAATGTGTCAAAATCAACAGTTTTTTTCAATAGAAAGGGCACAGGGAAAGTATAAAACAATCAATACAAACAATAAATAAACACAGGAACAGCTTATGATAATCTTCCAGAGTATTGAAAGAAGGAAGTTTTGCCACCTAGCAAACTTGATCCCAATTTACTGGACATCCTGTGAGACGTCGTTGAACAGGGTATAAATAGCTAATCACACAACAATCACTTAAATTAGGTCTAAAATCTCGGAGGTGATGACTTCATTAGTTTCCGGGAGCGAATAACCTCAAACGTCAAGAAATCGTTAAAAAGTGTCTAATTGTTTGAAAGGACGGTGTGACAGAACTTCATTAAAGAATTGGTTTTCAAGAATAATTTTGGTTGCATGATAATTTGGTCTTCAAATACCACAGACGCTTAGTACACGGTTTTGGGCTGTTTTACCGATCCCAGGCATTTTAGCGCCTGCATTCGCCTTCGGTATGATCGATTCTGGTGCCTAAAGAAAAAACGGTTTCTTAACAGTGTTGTCATCCGGCACCCTTGCGACCACCGCAATCGTCTATCTTTAGTTAGATTGTAATGGAGTTCTCTCCATGGTTTATGCATCTACGCCATTATCCGTTTTTCTCTTGTACTCCCCGGTAAAATGTTCAAGGGCGTTCTAGTCCTCTGAGAGCAGTGTATTACACTGAGTATAATTGTCTCAAGCCCATAGAGGATCACCGGTCTAATTAGGGTTTTGTATAACCTCAACTTTGTTCGGTAGCGCACCGTATTCGATCTGAGGGTTTCCCGAAGTGGCGCCATTCTTACATTGAATGGGTATCTGTGTTACCTCTTTGGTAGTATAGTTGTCGCTAGTGACCAGTGACATTTTTTAAGAATCCGTTAGAGCGAAAAGATTTGATTCGGGTGACACGGGCTCCCATGAAACGCGCCTAATACTGTCCAACGAACCTCTCAATTAATGGTTATTGACGTTGGACAGTATTTTGTATACGACATTAATAAACGTGATTTGTAAGCTCACCCGGTAAGCCGTCATGACAAATTTGTTGTTTTGTGGATTTGTTGTTTTTAAGACCAACGAATCTCCTGGTGGATTTCTTGGATGTCGGGGGCTGGTATTCGGTCATCTACTGCTGGCTCACCTAGTTCAATTCCATTTTCGTTCATATTTCATGTGTCGCCATTAAAGTGATTGTTGAGATACTGCCCCTATCTGTCGTCTGCCTTGCATTCGTTGGTGACAAGGTTTTTGCTCACATCCCTACACATGTCGGCATGCGGCATAGAGCTTCTGGGAGATTGGTGAACCTTCTAGTACAAATCCCGTATCAATGGCACGGAATGGCTCTTTGTAATCACGAGGTTTATTCTGTCAGTAATACTACATACAGTCGCATTCCCGGGCGTTCGCTAACTACTAACCTCTTAGAATTTACTAATACATGCATCAACGCTTGTGCATGATTGAGTTTGCAAACTAGCGCTGTATAGGACGCTGATACTACCGTTGACCTTTTACGGACATGAAGCATGGACGCTGAAGAAAGCTGATCGACGAGTGCTCGGAGTTTTTGAGCGTAAAGTTCTGCGATCGATGCTTGGCGGTAAACTAGAAGATGGAGTGTGGCGCAGACGCATGAACCACGAGTTGTACCAGGTATTCAAACATGCTGATACAGTGATGGTAATACAGCGGGGCAGGCTTCAGTGGCCTGGACATGTGGCCAGAATGCCTGACGAGAGAGCCGCCAAAACTATCTTTAGTAGAGAACCAGGAAGAGGCCGTCGACTCCGTGGTAGGCCTCGCACGTGGTGGATGTGCGCGGTGGAAGAAGATGCACGATCTGCTGGTGTACGAGGAGACTGGAGAACGGCTGCCCAAGACAAAACTTCGGTCCTAGACCGGTGAACGGTCCGTTAGCCAACAAAGTAAAGTAAGTAAGCATCAACGCACTAGAGGAGATATCACAAGTGAACGTAATATCTACGGAATTGTAATCTCCATTCGAAAAGTTCGGCTATTAAACTCTGCTATGCACGGGAGTTTACAATGGCGTACGTATTGTGCGTATGCGATTAACCAAACCAATACCGAGTTTTGTCACATTTGCCGGTCGAACCTACTCCGAACAAAGTTTGGTTACCTACAAAAACCAACGCGCAACTTGCCAATGGTGTGGCTTAGAAGCTCATCCGGGAAACCCCTGCAACAAAGCGGTACAACACAGTTCGTCATCCTCGACACCCAACGAGGAAAAAAGAAGTAAACAGTCATCAACGAAATTACCATCAGCGGAAACAACAAAGACAACAACACAAAATCCAAATGCGAAACTGCCAACAACTAAAACAGCAACGGAAAAAACATCGGTCCAATATACATCCTCGCAAACTAAGGACAACTTACCTGATACTGATGCCATCGAGTTTAAAGAGATAAAACGAAGACTCCGAAAGTACAAAACCTCGAATGGAAGCGATAGCGAGATGTCAGCCAGCGAGAACGACATGATTTGCTCTGACCCGGAGGCAGGCAAGAATATTTGTTCACCTCCCCGGAAAAGGACCACGACGCGCAGAAACAACCGAAATGGCCCCACAACACGAAAACCAAATGCAACAAATACAAATAATAATATACAGTAGCAGTAGCACTTTTTATTTTATTTTTTGTATCTGGCACCGTAAACCTACACGCAAAAGTTGGAGTGTGCGTAACCAGATCATTAATGAGCGAAATTAGCGCATTTACTGATTAAAATTGGAACCAGTACAACGCATGCGCGTTGGGCATAACGCATTTGATGCTCTAGCCTATTTTGAATGTATTGCGCAACTCCAAACCACTACACTTATAAAGCATCAGCCGATGTTCAGAAGGTTGGCATCGTTAAAACAGTGCAACCAGCAATCAATCCTGATAAGTTGGGTACTGACTCCATTGAAGAAATTATTGTCTGATCGATTCACTTTCACGAATCAGGTCATTCGAAAACATCATTCAATCATTAACAATAAACAAAAACATGAGATTAGTCCAAAACATTTTGCATTTAATTATTATTCTGGTTTCATTCACATGCATTCGGTTCTGCGTTACTGGCACCAGCGTCAATAACTTCCGCGACAACAAGACTCGCTATTGGCTGTTTCGGTTGCTGACGATTTTTAGGGATGCACGAGCCGTTGATACGCACCAGCTCGCGAAAGTAAAGAACGGTTTTTTGAGCGCCTCGAAACTGATCGTTCGCCCGAAGCCGAAGTTTACCGAGACATGACGATTTTTGTGTATATGATACATATTCTGATTTTGATCTCTGTCAATGTATTCCTTGTACAACTTTTGCGTTATGCGTATCACGCATTGGTTGTGCGAAGTCAGAGCAAATTCTGTGCGAATTGAAAGGACACATTGAATGATTAAAGCTTGAACTTTTGCGTGTAGAGGTATTGTGCCGTGTCAATTAAACGAGTTATTAAAAAAAAACTCTGCTATGCAAGCTTTCACGGCTTGGAGCGTCCGAGCAGCTTATAACATGGTTGAACTTGTAATTGAGTGGAAGAAACCACTCTCGGGTGCGACTTGGCTCTTGTGTCTCTTCAGTGTTCATTAGCACATCCGGGGTACCACAAGGAAGCAACCTGGGCTCACTTCTGTTCATGTTATTCTTTAACTATGCGACTGCTCTATTTGAAGATACATGCAAGCTCATTAATGCAGATAATCCTAAATTGCATGTTTTAGTTTACTCGATCGAAAATTGCCATCATATACAGGCTATTTATACTTATTATCAATGTTTCAAAGCGAGTGGTAATGACATTTCACCGCTCAATGAGCCCAACTCTATACAATTACTATATTGAAAATGTGACGCTTCGCAGAGTTACTGGCTCAACTCAACTGCCGTATACCCTGAAGAACGTTACAATAGTCATCCGTGAATCATGAGTTTTCTGCGGTGGAGTCTGTGTTCGAGTTTGGGGAATCGTCAATCCAATTCAGAAATCGATTAAGGAGAATGTGAATATTTTTAAATGCCTGTTTATGTTATGATCTACGTATACTCGTCATAGTTTTACTCTCTTAGACAAACACACTGTCGGATGGATTATATATACAATATGAAACTGTAGAACCGGACTTTAAACCCCAATACACATATCCCATCGCAGATCACCTGCCACTTGATCAAATGACTTAAATACCAAACACGATGAAACCGGTCTCTGGTAGTACTAGGCTCTATGGGCACATATCCTCCGTACTATTAATACTCCGTTACTATTAATCCTCAGCCGTTCCTTTGAAGACTAGACACTATCTCTCCTGGAGAACAGACGCACTAGGTAGATAGATTAAGGGGTATATGACGTCACCGACTCTCCAGAAGTCATAAGGAAAGCTTTGTACAGCCCTATGTGGATCTTTTGCTCCAAACTAACTCTGTCTACCTGTCCAGGGGTGTTACCAACAACAACAATACCGCACGCTAGCCTGGAGGACTAATAGCGGACAACCAGATTAGTTGAGATAATTAAGATTAAGACAAGAGAGCTATCCCGTAAAAAAAACCTTTTAAAAAGGGGTTTTAGTTTAATACTTTATAAGTTCGTCAGATTAAGACATATAGTTTTCTGATCTTCTGTATACTTGCTCAGGCTCTTGCGAAGTTCTACAATGTGTGGGAAGAAAATTATCAAGTTTATCAAGAAATAAAAAAGTTAATTTTTTATTTTAGTGTACACCCTTAAAATCGATCCACTATTTTTAATTTCGTCCCACTGTGCACTGATACTCCGTTGCAGTGGCCAGACTGAGAGGTACTGCAGCACCAACGCGCATAATTCCCATTTTGCCCGCATTTCATCCTTTGCCATGACCAGACATTGTAACTTGCAAATTCAATTAAACGAAATAGCGATGCGACGATGAGTAAAGTTGCTATCATTATGATGAAAAAAAAAAAACAGGAGGAAGTTGTGTGCAAAGCCACGACCACAAGGTTGAAACAGAATTTTTTTGCAAGAGAAAAAAATCTGTCTGCTTGGGCGACCAATCAGACCAATGGAAATCTACGTTTGAACAAGACTCAACAATGTATAAAATTACAACAGCTCAAATAACAATTTTCTGCATTTTGGCAGATGCGAATATTATTCTCCAACTGATGCAAAAATAGAAGGAATCCATTGAAAACTAACCGACTCATAAAGATTTGAAATTGGTCAGTTTCTATTTGTTTCGTTTCAGATTCTTATTTTACACCGACTGTGGACCCTTCCTGAGAGACGTAGTTTTACTTCAAAATTATTTCTTCAGATATTAAGACTTGAGCGAAAAATTACGTGAGCCTTGCTAACGGGCTCAAAAATTCATTAGATATTTTAAAAACTCTCAGTAAACTTGGCTCAAGTCAAGAGATGGCTGATTTTGTTTATGAATGCCATTTATTAACAACTAAATATTGAGTTTTTTTCAAGATGGCAAATTTTTGATCTGGCTTCGAATCTTTTACTAATCAGATATTTAAATTAAACATGAGCTTTCTATACATGTGTAGCTATCCACACTCACGATAGCTATCCAAGCTATAGATACGCGATAAACGTAAATGTCCCCTACTAAAGGTTTCTATGAAGACTTCCGGATGAAAAATAGCCAATGAGTTCTTGGCCGATTCCGGATCTTGATGAACCATTCGCTTCAGAAATGTTTTTGTCATCTATGTCAATGATGCAAATAAGCATTTATATCAGGTAAACTCAGATCGCAGACAAACCAAACTGAAAGAGGAACTGCAGCTGCCCACTGCTACTGCCGCTGCTGCTGCCCCCCGCTGCTAGCAAAATGATTATGTCCTCCTTTTTAGAGAAAACCAACAGGGGACTAATCAAATGTCTAAATCCTTCGTTTCGACAAGGCTTGACAATTGTCAATAAAACGAAAGTTTAAATAATCAAATTACAACTTTCTGTTTTTGGGCGGATGCGTAAATAATTTTCCAATCGATTGCTGTTAGAACGATTCTCTCGTTAAAACTTAGCAACTTATAAACATTACAAAAAGGACAAATTACGTCACCTTGTTCGTTTGAGTTTTCAGTTTTCACTCTTCCTGGAAAAAGCAATTCTACTTAAAAATCCATGTGATTGTCTAAAATACCTACGGAGAGGACTACAACCTAAATTAGGCTCTAGAACGTAAATGATAAAATGAAGGAATGTGAAAAAAGGGACGGACTGTGCTGCACAATGTTTGTAGGTACAGACGAACGTTGTACGCGAAGTATATTATTTTTTTTGTCAGCTAAAGAATCCGTCTATCGTTAAGATGGCATTAAAGACATGCCTCAAAGCCGCTAAGTTCAGACTTCCGTACGTTTTCTGTCGCCAGGAGAGCTAGTCAAACAAACGAAGTAAAAGCAAAACTGAAATGGTTACGAAATACATTAACGATTAGAAGTGGTGATAAAAGTCTTTGAAAAACTAGTTCTCTAGTTATTTTTTCACGCACTGCAAGCAAACAAACAACTCATACTACAAGTAAACACACGTTACCACGCACAACTAACAGTTAGCAGTGTCAAAACGGCTGAAGGCGAATCGTGCCAGGTCCGGATAGAATAACTAGCTAGTCCGAACATATTCAGCAGTGTCTAGTACCTTGGAAGGTGATCTCCAACCCCCAGTGTGGTCCGCCAGTTTTTTATTTGTTGGTTCATTCGCCACGCAACTTTGCTTGCTGCTATTCGATCCAGTTTCCAGTAGATCATCTTCTTGCTACAGGATTGACAACAAATACTAAATTTCTGCATGTCTGCTTTTATACGTGACAACTGAGAGTTATACTTCCGGTGAGCGTGTCGTTGTGCATTCGAGCGAGCAAAACAACAACCGAACATTCACAAAATTAAATCATGTCGGCTGTGCTAAAGGATAATGGTAGTGATTGGTTGATTATTTTTGCCTGATTTTTATCCTGATTGGTCAAAATTAGGGATGTTACGGATGTGATTTTTAAATATCTTCAGATGCTACGAATATGTAAGTCCTGATGCGGATGCGGATACGGATGTCAATTTTCTAACGAATGTGCCGCGTTTGCGGATGCGGGTACCGATATCCGTAACATCCCTAGTCAAAATATGCGCTCAACAATTACATTCTTCGGATTTTCTAACAGTGCAATAGTTACAACTTAACAGCTGGTATTATAATGTTACAAATTGATACAATGTTACCAGTTTATTTTGTTTGCATGTTTTGAAAAGGCCAATGCGTACTTCTGCCCCAAACTACTCTACTGCTGATACCACGCTCATTAGCAGAAAAGAGCTTAAAATATTACTGCATATGACTGAAAAACAATTAACTGTGACTTTCTTGCACTATAATTGCACAATAATGGTTTATCAATAAAGTTAGCCACGAGTTTGATTCTTTTATAAAATAAACTAGATTTATAAATACCTATAAATATATTTAATTAGTTCTAGATAATATAGATCTATCCTGTACTATACTGAAAAATTAATCAATTTGTGGGAAATCTCTCATGCATGGAGTTTATAATAAAGCTGCATAAAATTTGTTTCCAGAATGGGATTTAATTTCATCTTTTGAAACTAAGATCTATTTTGATTGTGCCTTGTACAGGTGTTGCGCATTGAACCATAACTTTGCTCCCGCTTTCTTTTCTGTCGTGATACGTTAGTAATTACCAATGCTTGGAAATGCTTTTATGGGTTGTTGTTTGTGTTTTTAGCCAACATGTCATTGTAAACTAATCTAGTCTATTTGAAAGAAAAAAGGTTGTAATAAATCCAGGTGTAGAATTATTTTAATAATTTTATTAAAGACACTTTAAACTTTGTGTGCATTCGTGTCTGAGACCCAGGTGTAGAAGAAATAGTTTGTAAAACGACTGGCATTTAAGACCACAATTTGTTCCTAAGCCGCTTTATTGCGTGTTTAATAAAATGGCTGAGGTCGTTTCAAAATACCGGTTGCGAAAACATCCTATACGCGCAATAAAGGTTGTGAGTGTAACAGACTTATTTTCGTCAAAATGAATTTTTCAGATGCCTGTTTGATTTTATTGTTTCTCGATTGTCTCCTAAAATATTCACTTGCTGATGCCCGAAAAATTAAATGCGTCATCGCTACGAGCAAACCACATTTTTCCCATAGCTGCCTAACCAAATTGTTGTTTGGTTTTCTCAGCGCACAAGAATCCATACAGTAAAACCACTAAAGGTCAACCAGTTATCTTCCCGAAACCATCACCGATTTGCACCTTCGCCTTGTTCTCGTTGGGTGATTCAGTGCTTCTCGCTCGTAGAGGCTCGCGTGCCTCCAAACTTCAGAAGAAATGGCTAAACGAATGAACGCAGTCAAAAGCGATTCCGTGAAACTCTCGGAGGCGTGATGAAAAATAGTAAATAATCAATATTATTAAAAATCAATAAAGTTTAATTTCGTTTCCGTCTCGTTTCATGTGTCGAACGGAATTTAATTTACTCCTGCTTCGACACCTCGACCGAACGAACACACGCTGCTGCTGCTGGGTTGTAGCTACACACGTAGGTACGAGTATAAAGCAGTCCGCCCGAGCGGCTGCTTTTTGACGCTGCCGGGATGAGCTTTAAGTCGATCGCTTGGTCCGACTTGGTGGCTCGGCGGCATCAGATAGAAGCCTGTTCCTATACCTGGCGAGTGAGTCAGGCAAACACTGTATACGAACGCGGGGAATCGTTCGAAGCAAGCGGAAAGACACGATGGAAGGTGTCTGATGTCTGAGCCCAGTCGATCCATAGCCATACGTAGCTTAAGCGTGCATTCCGCGCTCTCTCTCTCTCTCTCTCTCTCTCTCTCTCTCTGCTGGCTGACCAGATGGATGACGATAGGTTGGGTAGAGGAGGTATTAAATCGAAACCAGCATGATTTGCTGTTTCACAAAAAACAAGCTGGAAACAGTGGGATCGAAAATCGAAGTAGATCGGTTTGCCGGGTGATGCGACTTTTTAACGCATTTGTTCCAAATTTAATCAACTAGGCTTTCAACCAGAATATTTGTTTATGGCATTCGTAATTTGAGCTTATTTATTTTTATTTATTGCAAATGCAAATGAGCCTGCGAAATTAAATCCACCAAAAAGCTGAACCAGATGACGCATTAAAACTTTTCGGTTAGCGTTGACCTGATTCAATAAACGGTTACATTCTAGCGTCATTACCGTTGACTCCACATGACCGCGCGCTGCTCTGCCCGTGGGCTGTTAGAGACTGGCCTCCTTCTCGGCATTGTTCGTCGGCCAACGTCGTTACAGTTTGCGGTCCATCCGAAATATCATCGCATGCAGAGGTGTCGTGATTGATGTTGTGCTTTTAAATCATTGTCAGAAATAGATTAGTTTCATTAGTTAGTGCTGCTTTTTCTAGCAATGCTCCCTGACAGCAGGATTTTTACCATCACACTTTTGAGCACACCGCACCGCGGAGAGGAGTCCAGGTGGTAGGAGGGTGTTTTCATTTTGTTAATCCATTGTGATATTTACAACGTTGGCCGCCGTTAGTGCGTACAATCCGGGGCACTCCGTTGTTGGGCGGCGTGGACCTCTTGGGGGATCGAACTAAGCTGATGGCTCTCGAAACGGCGCGCGAAAGGCGATTATTGAAATTTCAATTTATACGACATGACGGGAGCGGTTCGAGACGTCGAATAACGGTGAATGTTCGATTTTTTATTCTAATTCGAGGGGGAGCAGTTAATGTGTGAGCTTTGTTTTGTTTAAATATTTACATTCCTGTTGTGTTGTGATTCCGACTGACCACAGCTAACGAAGGCTTCTGAATGTGTTGGCTTAGAAATATATTGATTGACAGTTTTATGACAACAGCCGAGGCATTTTTGCATATTTTTATTGTTTGCTTTATATATCTAACAAATGACAACAAAAGATTTATGTGTACATATTGTGGAGTGAATTTGAAAAGAAGCGGCTGATCTTCAGGGAACGGAGTTTTCATACTAATCGATTTTTTTTATTTGGCTTTTTCTTAATTAAACTTTTGTGCTCCAATTTTTACTTAATCCTGAAAAAAAGAACAGTAGAAACTACAGCTGATTTTTTTACTTTACTATGCGTAAAATCAAAGATAATCAGGTAAATGTATCCCAATATACTTTGTTTCATCATTTGTACTTAATAAAAAGATGAAATCAAAAGTTAAACGTATGTAATTAAGAATCAAAATGACACGGTTTTCTCACTCAAAAATTGCATTTTAAAATAGATCAAGAGATAGATGGTCATTCGTATGTTAGTCGTAAAAAGACGATAGTTATTCTAATAATAGTAAATGAATTGATAGTCGTAAGCAGAGCCTGACAAAGTAATTTTCAATTGACAAATCTTAGTCATTATAACTACCAGTCAAAATACTACCGAACATCACTGTAACCGTCCTTACTTTGCCACAAACAGCCAAGTCACGACTCCAACCCTGAACGTATTTTACATAAAGTCATCATAAATAACATTTCTAACCAACTTGGTCGCTGAACTTCTCTTCGACGTCTACCAGTCGAATTCCTAGCAACCGCCAGTTTTCTAGGTAGTTATCCGATAAACGTGCAACATATCTTGGTCTGTGTATTAATCCGGTTGAGATCACCTTCGGGATATTAGGTTCTCCAAAGAGTTACATCACTGATTGCCTTTCGTCATTGCCTTGATCAGTCGAGTCTGCACTCTGGAAAATTCTTTCTCGTCCATGATCTTCTATAGCTCTTTCCGATCAGTTGTATCATATGCGGCTTTGAAGTCGAACCGTGCATAGGGATTCTGTTCTCACGGATTTGTTACAAAGTAAAAATCTGGCATGGTATGAAGCCAGTTTAGGAACTTTCCACGAATCTTTATTTGTGGCGAAATACGTTGGAAACGAATGGAAAAAGCACTTTATAAGCGGCATTCAGGAAAGTGGTCGCTTGATAGTTCTTAAAGTAATTTTGGTTCATTATTTGTAAATAGGGCAGATAATTCCATCCGAATTCTAAATCTATGATATGGTCGATGCAAGTAATCGATCAATTTGTCCAGGTCGATCTTGTTAAGTTCCGCTCCGACTGATTTGTTGTTCTACAGCAGCTTGATAGTATCATCTATCGTTGAGGAGTGCACACCTCCGTTCTCTGCTGCACTGGGGACATCATGTTCTTTGGCGTCTGCATCGTACCTGTACCATTCAGGTGTTCATCACTTCCCTCCTTATTTCGACAAATTTCTGCTAGCGGCACAAAACCTGTACCTGATACGTCGAGTTCCTGGTAAATTTCTCCATTTATAAGAGTGATTCCGCTATTCCAGTTTTTTGAGCTAGAAGGTATTTCTTCTCCTGGAAGAGTTGGTTTTGTTGTCTTCTCTTCTGTTCGCATAACTCCATGTTTTGACGGGCTGCATGACTGCTCATGTCATCGATTTCGTTCCACATGCCTTTGTATGTTCTCCTCTGTGCTGTTGATGGTTGTTTTTACGGTGCTCCACAGTCCTCGAGAGGGACTTAGATCAGCTCGTCCACTTCCAGCAGCGCAGCTTTCGGCCACGTAAGATTGCTTCAGTCATGGTGGGCACTTCAAGTCTCGAGCACCACCAGGACGTTCGGCTTTGGTGTTTGGAGTCCTGAGCGCGCAGCCATGACGGTAATTTAAACGCTTCTAACGTGGAGTCTATTCAGCCATGTCGTCTGCGGAAGCCTCCATCGTAGATGGTACGCAGCACCTTCCATTCAAAAACCCCAAGCGCGTTGGTCTTCCACGAGTGTGGTCCAAGACTCGTGACCATAGATGACTACCGGTCTGATCAGTGTTTTGTATTTGGTCAACTTCGTGCGCTGATGAATTTTACGCGAGTAGGATCGGTTTCCTGTCACAAAGCGTCGGCGAATTTATCTGATGGTGTCGTTGTCAGCAGTTACCTTGGTATACGAACTAATGAAACCTCGATTTCATCACCGTTAATTTGAATTCGTAGCGGGAGGTTGACCCTGTCTTCTAGGAAATCTTCTTTTCTCGAGTACTTAGGCACGTTTATGGCTAGTCCAATCCGTCCGGTTTCACGTTGCAGTCTGATGTCCCCGTTATCTTTTCAAGGGTTCGTGCTACAATAGCAAGTCCTTAGACGAAGCCGAAAACCAAACTCCTCTCAAATCTAGGCAGAAAAGGGGTGGCATTCCGTCGTCATCCACGCATACACCAAGATCTATTGCCATATTGTCGACATCCTCTGCTACATCGTCGTTAAGGTTACCAACTTGCCATCCAGATCTCTCCACGTGTAGGTTAACATCAAGTTGCCTTTGAGAGCTTCTCGTAGAACTTTCGTGAGTTATTTGCACGGTACAACTCGTCCATCGCTTCACGATCTCAATCTTCCTGCTAGTGCTTCTACCGAAAGACTGAGTTTTGCCTATTCCGTGCGCATCAGCAGCCCTCCATGTTTGCCTTCGTTCGGTGTTGCAGCATTCTTGCTTGTGCTTGATTCCGTTCTTCCACTATGTGTCTACACATGCCATTATATCCAATGCCGCAACAGCAATAGAGTAGTGAGAGGCAAAAGTACGCACTTAATTGTTTTTGCAGCAGAACTATTGCAAACAATTATCATAAAATTCGGTTTTGCTTCCAAGCGGTACATGAACCTTTCGCCTTCAAAATGTATTACCAGAGTTTTTCGAATTTTGTTCGTAGCATGAGAATTTCACTTTTTAGAAAAAATACTCAGATGCAAACTTTTACCCAGTATGCGGGACAAAAGTACGCAGTTTACGGGGCAAAATTTCGCACTATATGAACTTCCTGAAGACATTCCACTGGGGCTTCTAGAGGCCATAGAAACAAATTAATAAAATTTATTTTCGGAACTGGGGTGATACTCAGAGACCCGAAAACGACTCCAGATGCCATATTAGATTCCAAAAAAGCGACTTCCGGTTTCCGAAAAAAAAAAAACAAAAAATGGTTGAATACCACCCCCCGATCAAAAATCAGCTTCAGACGTTATTTTTTAATTAAAGATGATGACTTCCGGTTTGCGGGAAACAGTAAAAATTGATCAAATACCACCCCATATTAGTTATTTCGGAATCGAAATGATGCCAAGAGACCTGAAAACTATCCCAGACGCCATCTTGAATTCCAAGATGGTGACTTCCGGTTTCCGGAACACAACTTAAAATGGCCGAATACCAATATGAGTATTTCAGGGATCGGTATGATGCGTAGACACCAGAAATAAACTCCAAACGCGATTTTTAATTTCAAGATGGTGACTTCCGGTTTCTGGAAAACATCCAAAATTGCCCAAATACCATCGCATATTAGTATGCTGCCAAGAGACCTGAAAACGACACCAGACGAACCAGAAGTCACCATCTAGAATTTTAAAATGGCGTATGAAGTCTATTTCCGGTCTCAGGGCGTCATTTGATTTTAAAATATACACATATTGGGGGGTACTCGACCATTCTGGGTTGTTTCCTAGAAACCGGAAGTCGACATCTTGGTGTCCAAAATGGCGTTTGGGGTCATTTAATGGTCTCAAAGCATCATCCCAATTACGAAAATACTCATATTACCTAGTATTTGATCACATTTTGTTCTTTTTCCAGAAACCAGAAGTCACCTTTTGGAATCAAAAATGGTGTCTGGGGTCGTTATCCAGTCTCTGGGCATCATCTCGATTACGGAAATACACATATTGGAGGGTATTCGACCATCTTAGGTTGCTTTCTAGAAACCGGAAGTCGCCATCTTGAAATTCAAAATTGCGTCTGGGCCATTTTCCGATCTGTGGACATCATCCCAGTTGCGAAAATGAATATTGGATGGTATCTGGCCTTGTATTTTTCATTGTTTCTTTAGCTTTTAGAAGCCCCTATCTATTCCGGAAGGACCATTTTGAACGCATATCAACAAAACTATTAAAATGGTTGTAATATTCCATTTGAAAAATCATGAAACTATAATATTCTTTAGTTTCGAAGCACATCCGCATATCATTAGTTATTTTTGAGTAATTTCTGTACAAAAACATCGTTATTAAACATATTTTTTCATTACGGTTAATGGCACTTAGTGCGTACTCTTGCCCCGCGATTTATGCGTACTTTTGCTTCACAATGAGTTTTCCAACTGGTTTGAGTTTCATGACAAACATCAAAATATTTCTGGAAAAACAAATTCACCCTACAAACCATAATTATACAAGAGTTTTTTGGGCTCTGTTGTTATCGAGTTTCTGTAGTTTCAGAATAGGTCAATTATAGTTCCCAAAGCTAAGAAAATTAGATCAAAACAGCTCAAAACACAACTTCCCTCATAGCTTCGCCCCATTTAAACGGAATCTTATGTGTTATAATACTGCAAATTCATACAATGTTGCCAGTTTCTTTTGCTCGTATGCTTCGAAAAGGCCAATGCGTACTTTTACCCCGTGCGTACTTTTGCCTCTCACTACTCTACTTTGCAAATTAGGCGTTCTGAAGTTACTCGAGCGATGCGTATCGCACACCGTCGACAGATTTGAGCTTTTCCATAGTTTCTGTCCAAGCTGGCATAGTTCCTGTAGTGCTACCATTTCGAAGTTACGTGGACTGCGTTCATCATAACGTTCGCATTAAAAAAGGGGACGTTTTTCGGATGGTGCTAAAAAAACTAAGACAGATGATTGAGTTTGAGTTTCACATAGACGGTAATTAAATTAGCTTACTCGTAAAAAAAAAACATACGCCCTTGCGAGCGGCTTTTCGGTAGTTAACCGGAACATTCAACGTGGTGGACGAAAACATGCCTGTAGACAAGTTTTTAAGTTCGTTCTTCGTTTTATTTATCAATTCCTCCACAGTTTTCGAGACAAAATTGTTGGAGTAGATCCTACGCTACAGGATTGCCCAGAATCCTCGACTTGGGGACGCTGAGCGGATTCACCATCTTGGGTACCACGTCGATATTCAGTCGCTCCATCTCCTCCAACGATCGCTTCAAATAGTGGGTCGTCGCCAGATCCGGCCAGAACATCGCGTCTTCGCCCTTATGGTATTTCTTGATGAACGACGCAACTTCCAGCAGGCACTATAAATTGTACTATAAGTTTCCTCGAAATTCCCTTCTCGCTGATTGTCAGCCACAGCAACACCTTCTGGGAGAACTTGGGGTGTGTGAAATGAACTTCACCTCGGAGATCACTTCCTTCGTGAGGGAAGTAAAATACGAAGTGCTCTGCCAGTCGTTGCCAACCAGGGTGAGATAGGTCTCGTCGTCCATCACCACTGCCACGTCGCGGTTCGTCGGGAAAATCGACTTGATCATCTTACTACCGCTGCGTCATTGATTGCAACTCCGGGACCAGCGATGTAGCCACTTTTCTCTCGGTCTTCCTCTTCAGTATCTTTTGGAGTTTCTTATCGATGTTCATCTTTTGTGCTGACTGTTACACAGTGCAACAAAAATTGACTTTTTTTCTGCCTTGGCTTCTATATATAATTTTTTTGTGTGTTTTTATGCATAAGTTAATTTTCCCGAGTTTGAACATATTTTAACTTAAGGGGCAACAATGGCGCCATTTTGAATTTTTGAGAAACCGGTATTTTTTATGTTTTTTCGACGCCATTTTGGTTTAAGACCAAATATCAAAATTCCAAGGGTTTGTCCACATATAAGCATCTTTCCACCCATCTTTTAAAAAAACAGATCTTAAATCGGACAAAAACTGAGCTCAAAACGGTGATTCTACGAAACCGGTTTTGGCATAGTTTTAGTATTTCACAAAGAAAAATAATAACGATTATTTCTGAGCATTAATGGTAATTCGCTAATATCTTAGAGTGGTAGTCAAATTATATCTTATTTTGAGTAAAAAAGTCTCAGAAATCGAATGGTAGGTGTCTGACCAACGTAAAATGTCAGCAGATAAACCTATTTTCGTATTGTAGAGGAATCGGGGCAAAATCGACATTTTGCCGACATTTTACGTAGATCAGACACCTACCATTCGATTTCTGAGAGTTTTTGACGTAGAATTACGTCTTACGGCAACATATACAGGGGACCAACTTCATTACAGGGATTCAATTTCAAAAACCAAAAACATCGAGAGCGTCACAAAAATTGTCCATTTTCAACCGTTTTAAGCTCAGTCAGTTTCCAACCGATTTTCGTCATTTTTGCAATAATCGATTGGAAAATCAACCAAGCACCCGTCCAAATGCAGAAAAGTTGTAATCGGATTGTTCGAACGATTGTACTATTGAAAAATTGTCAAGCCTTGTCGAAACGCAAATGTCGACCTCTGATTGGTCGCACAATGCTTCTTCCCTAACAAGGTCGACAGAATATACCTAGTTGACTAAGAATGAGCGCTTTGTGTTTTATGTATAATTCATTCCATGATTGTGCCAATACCACACGGACGTTGGTTGCGACTTTAGTCACACCTATTTTTCCAGTTATCCAATTCCACAACGTGCGAAAAATCTATGTCAGAGCGGATATCGCGCGCTATCTGGACCATAAAGCATTTATGCGATAATTGAATGAAATTTGCAACTGCAGCAACCAGCCTTTTTCAAGGCTACTAAATATATTTGGAAAAGCATAATGAATGGTTATTAATAAACTGCAGCTTTGATTGCAGTTTGATGCTGCTGCAATTGCGCAGCAGTGTGATGAATATTACGATTATTTGATACTGTGCATCACAAGCGGTATATGCGAAACAAATCCGATTCCAAACAGAAAAGTTCAGCAAGTTCTGCTCACGGTACTGAGTCCGTTTTAAAAAATTCATAACACTTTATTAACTAGGATATAAAACGTCTTGAAGAAGACGGATATTGCTTGACATCACAGCATAATTGCGACCCTTATATCCGACACGAGAACGGGACCATTTTCTTCCTTCAAGCCGTGCAAGCAGGTTTGACCTGTTGTGACAAATTTCCTGGCTCCTTTGTCGCTTGTCTCTGGTGCCATCTCAATAATGACACATTTGTTGGCAGGTACACAGTTGACGATAAAATAATGCGCTTTTACGCTCAAGTTTCGCTCATATACCGACAAACTGTGAGCAGCGTAGCCCATCCACTTTTTTTCGAACGTTTTTAGAATGATATAACTGGAAATAATTTTTCCCGTTATCCCATTCCACAATGTGCGAAAAATCTAAGTCAGAGCGGATATCGCGCGCTATCTAGATCATGAAGCATTTATGCGATAGTTAAATGAAATTTGCAACTGCAGCAACCAGCCTTTTTTAGTAGCCTTGTATTTGGAAGAGCATAATGAATGGTTATTACTAAACTGCAACTTTGATTGCAGTTTGATGCTGCTGCAATTGCGCAGCAGTGTGATGTATATTAAGATTCATTGATACTGTGCATCACAAGCGGTATATGCGAAACAAATCCGATTTCATCAGAAACAAATCCGATTGGTGCTGAATCCGTTTAAGAAAATTCATAACACTTCATTAACAAGGATGTAACGTCTTGAAGAAAACGGTTATTGCTTAACATCACAGCAGAATTTATACCTTCATACTAAGGTCTACCGTACTAATGTCCATGCGACACGGGGAAGGAAACATTTTTTCCTTCGAAGCCGCGCAACACGACACAATACATTTGTTATTTTGTTGCCTTTATGAGAGTGCTATCGGTGCGGCTCGACAGAGTGTCCACAAGAAATCATTTTTGTACATCCGTGCTACGAAACTGAGGAAAAACTTGAAAACTAAAAATAAAGGTGGAGCTTATCGAATGATCGCTCTGAGCCAGAATGAATGAGATGTATTTTTTTCCGATCGTTGTAGAATGGTATAACTGGAAATAATTTAGTCACACCTATTTTTCCAGCTATCCCGTCCCATTCCATTAAAGCAAAAATAATATACGAAACATATACGGAAAAATATATCGCTTCACACCATTAAAATGATTAACCCTAATCGAGTGTATTCTTAAAAGTATTGTAAAATTTTATTGACATAAGACAGGCTGTCGTAATTCTACGTTAACCTTGCGGTCGTTTTCTTATAAACAACCTCTACCACTTTTTACTCAAAATAAGATATAATTTGACTACCACTTTAAGATATTAGCGAATTACCATTAATGCTCAGAAATAATCGTTATTATTTTGCTTTGTGAATATGGTCTTAAAACAAAATGGCGTCGAAAAAACATCAAAAATTATCGGTTTCTCAAAAATTCAAAATGGCGCCATTGTTGCCCCTTAAGTTGAAATATGTTCAAACTCCGGGAAATTTATTTTCGCATCAAACTTCATCAAAAAATCATACATAGAAGCCAAGGCAAAAAAAATGTTGCACTGTGTTATTGATGCTGCAAAAGAAGTTTCTTCAGTACATGTCGACAATTTTTGACCATATTTTAATGCAAACGTTGTACTAGGAAGAACAGTGGGCCAATATTGCTGCCCTGCGGCACCTACGTTAATACCGGTTTTCTCGAGCTTTCTACCATTAGTATCACTAGTGTTCACAAATTGTTTCCTGTTATCGAGCTACCTTTGTATTAGGTTATGAGCAATGTCTCGTGTGCTTATAAAGTTTTTCTAACAATATTTCATGATTAAGAGTATCGAAATTTTTTCAACGATCTAAAAACAAAGCCCCAACCATCAGTTTAGAACCGATACTGTTTATAATCAAGTCTATTAATTTAGTGATTTTCAGATCGTCTCTTTCAAAGAAATTCAAAAGCATACTGATGAAAAGTTTTCTAAAAATTTCATTGAATATGCACACTGTTGATGTTGGTCTATAGGGAAACATGGATCGCCCAACTTGTAAATGGCATTGTGTCCCCTTTTATTTTTAAATTTTGGTTACTCTACTATTGTATTTTTTAAGCAAAATATTTTAATGTTGAATATTGTAGATATTCGAAGCACGAACTAACATCTTCGCTTGAATCAATATTAGTGATGTAGCAGGAAACTTATGATTAGGCATAAAGGGGAACTGCTCCATTAATATATTCATCTCATACAACATGAAAACACAATTGAAAACAGAAAAAATGCATATTTTCTAATAAATTAATCTGCTAATCCATGGAATGGATTCTTCTTAGTTCACTTTAGATTTTTTATAAAGTAGAATCCTCAAAAACTCACTTGAAAGTTCTAGATTTGATATTATAGTCGGGCATCTGCACTCGGAAACTCATTCAATTCAATCACCTACCTCAGAAAACAAAATCCGCGCATTGTTCTGTACGGCTACAACAGGACTCGTTCAGCAACCAACCAATGTTTTTTTCATCACTAGCCGACCATTTTTTGTTTTAATCACTAAACAAAAACACTCGCTACACTAAAAATACTTTAATCTTTGAAATGTTCACCTCAAATTTCCAAAAACAAGCTTGAGTTAGCAGAAATATATGAGATGAATTTCTTCAATTCCTAAATTTCAACTGTATGTAATTTCATCTGTATTCACTGCCTTGAAGAAAATCAATGGTTGCCAAATCAGTTTCTTTTAATACGAAAAAATTATACTGAAAATGTTGAATTATTCCGACATAATTGACCTAAATGGACAGCACTGCAATGGTTACCTAGGTTACCATATTTGCACGTGGGCAACTGCGGTGGATATCTAGGTAACCTACTACGACGGGCTGCGGCTACGTTCATTCATGATAATGTGTTTCATTCATGATTAACAGTGTGATGAATATGGGGGCGTCGTGAGATGAATAATTGAGCAGTGATTTAAGTTTTGAGATGGGTATGGAAGCGTTGTAAAAAATTATTTGTTTTACAAAATTCAGGATAAATCTAGCTAAGTTTACTAAATATACAATGCTGAATGATTTCATAAGAGCACGTAAGCGTATTTTGTGAGAGAGCTTCGTAGCCACAAGGTTACAAAGTCTGCTTTGATAAGCGAGTGGTCGTGGGTTCGAATCTTAGTAGAATCAGGCCATTTGGTTGTCAAAGGACTTTAAAATGGGTTCATTCTCAGGCTCTCTACTACATACCCTTCCTTCAAGCTGAATTCTTTAGTACCCTTGCAAACTTTCATCCTAACAAAAAAGTCCCTCTTATATAAAACTGTTCTGAGTAACGTATAATAGTTCTCTTCAGGGAATTGTAATTATGACGCGGTCTTGGCTGGAGGAACGAGGTTTCGATACGACTCCTTCGTCTTGACAAAAAATATAAGTCCTACTTATAATAAACCTGACCAGGTGAAGCATTGAGTGCCTCTTCAGGGAATTGTGATTGTGACGCGGTGTTGGTAGGAGGAACGAGGTTCGATAAGATTCCTTCCTCTTGACAAAATAAGTCCTTCTTATAATAAAACTGATTTCAGAAATATTTACCCTCTACAGGGAATTGTAATTGGCGATATTGGCACGAGGAACGAGGTTTCGATAAGACTCCTTCCTCTTGACATAATAAGTCCCTCTCAGAATAAACCTGGCCAGAGAGGAACGTTAGGTGTAGCCTCAGTTCAGGAAATTGTGATTTGGCGATATTGGTATGATAGAAAAAAGGCTCAGTATAGTAGAGCAGTAAGCTTGAAATGAAAGGGTAAACTCTCACACACAAGCACGGATATAAATGAAAAGCGTATCATTCACTTCAATAGTGATACTGCCAATAATGTGAAGTGCGAAGTACAGAAAACACCTGGGCAATATCACAATAGATCAAAATGTCTCTGGTCGCAGTGATGAGTCCACACAGAGAAAAAAGCGTATTTTGTTTATTTGTTCAATGATTTCGTGAAAATTTGGTGTTCATTCCGTGCTTTCTTCGTGAATATCGGCTTAATGAGATGAAAAATGGAGCAGTTCCCCTAGTAGTTTTCTTTTTTTTGTGGTAGGCGGAAAGAAGCTTGCCGAAAGAACCAGTGTGATAGTTTTCTCACAAACTGATTAAAAATTGTAGATTCAATAGTGACATAGAGTATCAATTTTCGAGGTTCAACAAATCAATCCTCAGTAACTTCGAACTCATCATAACAAAAAGGGCTGATGTTAGATTCCGAGCAAGATCGGGTACTCAGCTAGTAATAATAATAATAAATTCTAGCGTAACTTTTCAAAAGAATCTACATAACCTTGAGAGACTCTCTTTGTTTACTTTCTCTTCGATGAATAACTAAGTTATTTGAACATTTTTAATGATTCTATTTGCATAGAGAGCTAGGTAATATTATGATCTTTTGATTTGTGACAAGTAATCGTTGATAACTTACTGAACTTGTTGACGCTACATTAAACGAAACAGAGCAAGAAAGGAGAGAATCTCTCATGGTTACTTAGGTGCTTTTAAAAAGTCACGAGAGAATTGCTGAAGCTTATGATATTCTTCACCTTGAATGGACTTGAAACTAATGAAACAGTTTGTACTAATCTATCTTACACTTGATTTTAGATCTACCCATTTAGGTAACATTACATTCAAAAGCCTGATGTACTAGATACCTTTTCTGTTACTAGCAGTGTGTTTTTATGATAATAAATAAATGAACTATTATCTTATTTAAACACATTCAGGAACAGTGAGCAGCAAAGCCTTCAGTGGAAAAAACAGAAGGTCCCAAATTGAAATAAAGCATTCCGGTTCTGGTTTGATTAGAGCACTGCTTTTTCTTGTTTTACATTTGTTTGCACTAACATCATTCTACGTCTAGCATCGAACAAAAACGAAGACGAAAGATTGAATTTAACACGCTAGGCGTTTAATTTCCTATTTTAATGTTACGAATTAGTAACAGTTTTGGTTTCGTGTGAATCGAACAGTGTTTTTGTTTATTCGCTTCTTCTGTTTCATGATCTGTCCTGATCGGAAAACGCTTCAAAAAATCACAGCCTTCTGTCTATCACTTGAGATTCAAAGTTCTTCGAGTTCATACTACCGAAGTTGTATTGATTTCATCCTGATTCACCGCCTGTGTTACCTGAAAGACATTCGTATCGATTCTCGATTACATTCTACTCCGAACGAGATTTTTCTGGAAACTTTTGCGTGCTATAAAGAAACTGAACATATTTAAAAACCCGACATAAAACTTCATCGATACAAATCTCCAAGTTGTTCCATCACCAAAGGTTCTCTCCGAGATGACGTTCGCCAGCCAAGCCAGCAAGGCAAGCGAGGAACAAAAAATCCAGCATAGTTCGCACCGACCGGACCGGTAACAGGTTATTTGATTTGCTTTTGATTCGTTTCAATAATCATTATTTGCTTTTATCTTATTCTCGGCCATGGATGGGCAGGAGAAAAAACCCGGCGGACGTCGCCGTATCAAATCTGAGCTCTGATCTGTTTCACTAATTCATGCCTGCCCTCTTCTGCTTCTGTCGTTTTCATCCGATGATCTTCGGTCGTTATGTGGCCACATTTGGCATCCGTTCATCAACGCAGTTAACAGCCGTCGGTTATATGAAATGTTGATATCTGCCACCGAGAGTGACTGTGATCATCACCCCGGTCAGGGCTGGCTTGACTACAGGTTTACGATTCACATCCCTGGCGTTGTGTTATGAATTAGGTCTGCCATCGAAGCGCTACATCCCTGTAACGTGGAACGTTCAAACGCAACTATTTCGACCTCAGACAGGCCAGGAAGATTATCTGTCGTTTCATTTTATTGCGGCTAATCATATAAAAATTTATTTCAGATTTTCCTTTTTCTGTTCGTAGCTCTCTATCTCTTGACATGCACAGGAGTGATTCCTTTCTCCTCACTTGTCCAACCATTGAAGTCATTCCGTGTGGATTTAATCGAATCCCAACACAACTTTTATTTGCCTTTCGTGAATGTCGATTCATTCCGCGCTGGTGAATATCATTTCAGCCTTTCAGCGCCCGTATTTCAGCTCCAAATTGGATATCACAATAAAACCACATCGCAGAACACAAGTAGAAATTACGTAGGAAATAATTTCGAATCGAATCGATTACGATCAAACGTTTCGCCGTTTCGCGGCCGATGCCGACGATGAGCAGCCGCTCGCACAAGAACGATCCTTCTGCTTAGGAGGTTCTTATTTTCCACTCGCTCTTCTCATTGTGCATTCCGTGGGCTTTGCGCTTCGATGTACGGCTAGCGTTACGAAATACGGTGGCTAGGCTGCCGTGGCGGAGGTCGCTTAAGTCAACGGATAAAATACGCTTGACGCGGGATCAAGCGGAAGTCATTAGTTTGTTGAACGTAAACATGCCGATTAATTGTTACGATAGCAGTTAAACAGGTCGTTAATTTTTTCGCTGTAATGGAATTCTGTTGTAAGCCACCTTACCGACGTTTTCGCTTGGATTCCGAGTGGTGCTGCTCCCGGATTTACAAGTTCATGTGAGAATTCTGACAGAGGCTAATATGGCGCTGGATAAAATCGTAATCATGTCTAATGAGACAGCCCTTTCGGGTACTCTTGATGGCCATTTCGTTAGTTTTGCTGCGTTTAATTTTTTTCTTTTGTGACTGAAAACAAACTTCAATTTGAAAATTGGAATAGATAAATATATGAACAAATCATTTCAAACATTTCCCGTTTCGTAAAGAAAACTTCAATTCGATTTTTTGGAAAAAATAATATGCCATTCTATAGTGGGCACCAACACAAATCAAATTAAAATTTCAATTTAAAATAACTTATGATTCTCCACGTTCTGGGCATTTATACTCAAATGTTTGTCATCAAAACTCATGACTGAGATCTCACCATTTGGGGATGCGTAGGAGGTATTATAATTATTTATTATTATAATTATTATAATTATTTGAATAAGAGATGCGAATATTGTGTTCTCAGGAACGTTTTTCTCAGGAACTTTACTGAAGACACCAACCCTGTATCTCGATTGAACAAAACATAGATTCCTCATGTCACTTTCAGGAAAATTAATTACAAATGTCATAACTTAAAACACGCATGTTGTCATATCCATCAACGTTGCTGAAAACGTCGTTATTTTATATCCAACGTACATGGAGTTATCAATAAGGCTCGTCAAATCAACTTTAAACCCGGATGCACGGGTGATACTGCAGCGGAAATTGAAAGTTGGAGCACTAAGGATCAGAAGGCTATTGCCAGAATTGGGCTACTACTGGTAGATATCCGGTTGAACCTTATTAAGATTTCCAAGACGGCGAAAGAACCTGGGTCACTCTATGGAACCATTTCAAGGAAGCTGCGCTGGCGTTGAAGGTTTCGCTGTCGAAACAGATCTCCGACAACCGGTGTACTGATGGCATAGACTTTGAGTGGCACGTATTCGAGTTGGAAATTATATCGAAACGAGCTCACGACGGCGTTGGAAGCACGGTCAGATGACAAGTTGAACCTCGAGCTGATAAAATCCAAGCTAATAGATAGGCGTTCTAACGATGAAGCATGAAAAGCAGCGAATTCGTGCTGAAGGTTGAAGATGAAAGCATAAGATCCATACCAGGCCTCATTTTTCGTTCTTGGCATTGTATTAGGTGAGTGGGCGTACATCAAGAACTGCTACGTGCCCTGGGAGTGTTACGTCAGAACTAGTACGTTTGCTATTTCCAAAGCAATCCAAGAAGAAGTTGAAACAGTCAAAGTGCTGACGTATGTGGACCAATAAACACACCAACGCACAGAGGAGTACCTAGAACAAGAAGCTGGCCAAAATAAGAAAAAAGTTTTTGTCGCTTTTTGATGCCGCGATATTTTTTCCTGCAGCTTAAATAAATGCTCCGCAAAATGCCATCACTCGATGAACGTTAAACGGTATTATCATATGCTGGGAGCGCTGTGAACATTGACAAATTTTCAAGCATTTTTTTTGGGAATCGAACCATGTATAGTAACAAGTTGTGCCAAGCATCAAAAAAATGACAATTGATCAATATTTTGCAGCAAATGAGTTCTTTATGTTCAATGCTAATAAACCGGTTGATAGAAATTCCAAAATTTCAAAATTATAGCTACTCTTAAGAAGTTTTAGAAATTAGTGATTTTTACGTATTTTCGAGCATTTTCAATATTAAAAAAGTTATCAAAGCTCGCGGAATCCGTGAGCATCAAATTAATAGGTCTAGATGAAGATATCTTGCTACATCATTTTTCTGGTAATTTCTTCAATTTGATTCGCTGCCCGTTTTGCGAAAACAAATCAGTGAGCGTATTACTTCATCTGCTCACTAACATTAATTAAGACACATATGCTATGTAAATGTAAACATTAAGTTGTGTGTGTGATATTTAGAGTTACTTTTTAATATAATACTCGAACCAGCCACTTCCACTTCTCACTTAAATATTTCCCAAAACATTGCTAAATAGCAGCGACAATAATTTTGGCCAGGTTTTCACTCGAGTTACTCCTCTGTGCAACGCTAGGAGGCTGTCGCTACCTAAGAGAAGAGTGGCCAAGTGGCTTCTCTCTCTTCTTGTTTGCTATGAAACATATCCCCGGTTGAACATTATTTTCGTCTGCCTTACGCAAAATCCAGTGCAACCAGAAAATTTTATTTATTTGATATTTTTATTTAACAAAAAAAAACATTTATTTAACAAAAAAAAACAATGAAAATTGGATTACAAACAACATATAAAGAAAACAACAAAACTTCGTCCATATTTATATCCATATTTATATCATCATACTCCGGACTTTTTATAGGGAGCATAATGAAGAATATTTGGCGAAACACTTAATTCCTGTTGCAAAATCAAGGGAAAAATTGCTTGTTTTCAAGAAAAGCTTGATTTCACGTTACCACGAACAACTAAATAAACAACATAATAATAAAAAAATACCTTCACTGCATTTTCGACTATTGCGTGAGATTTTAAAATTTGGAATATTTTTTTTCAGATTATTCGCATATTTTTAGCCACTGTCGATAAGGTTCTGCATTCTTGGGAAATCGATAAAATTTCACGACCAAACTCTTTGCACTTCATTCAAATTCTTTTTTGCTTTTTTTGTCGCAACGAAAACAAAATTGTGTCCACAATATTTCACTTTTACTTACTCAATGATTGGGTCGAGCACCAGCTGTTTAGCAACACGGCAAGCTGAACCCCTTTTGAATATTGTCACACACGCGTGTTGTCAAAATCAACCAATCACGTTTGGAGCTAAAAACCTGGAGCAAACCGAGGTATCATCTTGGCTACTCTTCTCTTAGGTCGCTACTGTCGGGCAATGATTAACGGTCTTTCCCGTTATACTATGGTAAACATTCTAAAAAAGAAACCGAGAGTTACTGAACAAAGAATATGTGCAGTTGGTAAAGAATCAATTCAAGAGGACGTCTAAAGTGATACGATTAATTTGAAGTGGTGAGTACAAAAATGAAGCTCTGTCTACCATTCGAGTTCTGGAATGGAGACAACCCCGATCACTACCATCGCAAGATTTTCGGTTGGCGGGCATACGTGTCCAAAAACTGTTGTTCGTGGGCTATTCTCTGCACTTTAAGGTCTTCCGCTTTATCGATGCTGACACATTCAGAATGTGCCAAACGCTATCGAAGGACAGGAAGAGTGTTGTGCTACTTTGAAAGTTCATGGAATTTAATTCTAAATTCGACTATGCGAGAAAATGCAACAGCTTTTTTTTAGATTTTAATTTCCATCTCGTAATAACGAAAATTTCTCCCTTTTGTAACAAATTTGTTTCTTGAAAAGAAATAACAACCATCTGCAGTCAAGTAACAACACATACAGTATGCAAATGTTGATCATTTTGAAGACTTCAGATGCTTCTTAAATTTACCACTGCGTTAGAAAAAAACACAAACTTTCTTTCTGGCAAGCAGATGCATGTCTTGTTGCAAACACACACGCATCACCCCAAAACTGCATCGTGTAAATCGCGAAAAAAACTCATAGGTAGAAACTCTTGCAAGCGCGTAACCCAAATTTAATTTGTTACTTCCAGCTTGTTACTGTCTAATGCACGATCATAAGATAAAAAAGTAATCACATGTTCCTCAAAAGTAACTAAATCTTTTCCGTTTGTTTCTGGTGTATGAAAAGCCACAGTTTGACATGCGCTGTAATGGAACTTAACCCTCTAGTGCCCAATGCCGCCATTTGGCGGGCTTCAATCGAAGTTCCGAAAAGCTTCAATAAATACTTAAAAAGTGTTTCTAATAGTTTATAGTGATTTTATCGAAGTCCGTTTAGAAATTAATTTGGGCACTAGAGGGTTAATTGAATATTGAGATTTTCCCGGTTTTCAGTAGTTCGTACACAAAAATAACGCTTTTGGAACTTTTGACCAGCATTACAACGAAAAAAGAACAAAGCTATCTCTAAGATTGTATATCCCTATGATTGCAGTAAGGTAGGGCAAGTAGCCTCTATGCAATCTTGAATCCCAACAGATCCCAGTTGTCCGAAGCTACAGTAAAAGGTGGTGGAACCAAGAAAGGACACCTTCCAAAACTCTGTGCCTTGCTGTTTTTTGCGGTGGCCACGAGGCCTACGAGTTCTAGGGCGTAAGATGTACAATCCTAGTCAAGCTGATTGAACGGAACTCAGGGCATGCTTCGTTATCTAAAAACAACCGTCGCTTGATGAACTAAAGAGTGTTTCACTTTAAATTTGCACACACTGATATTGCTCTATCTTTTGATAAATTGAGTAAAATTATATAATATAACTTAAGGTTGGTTAATGACTGGATCAAAGGCGCATAACAGTTCCCACTAGTGAACCTCAGCCTTCCAGCTACCGGACCCCTACCTTCTCGTGGTACCAACTGATGTGCGAGTAACCAGTGTAAAGATCGGGTAACGAACCCTGGTGGGACTGCTGGTCGCATGCTGACAGGGGGCGGGGCTTCCTTCCTCGGAAGGGAGTTTCATGGGATCGACACCAACAGAAGCGTTCTAGGTAACGCAGTGTTCTTCTCAAGTCCTGGTAATACCCGGGACTATAAACAATGGCACTACGATGGCCCTCCTGCGACATAGTCGGGTTGGTCGCTGGCATTGCAAACCCGCACCATTAAAAAACAATAGCAACGAACGCAATAACGTTAATTACGGACCGAAATAATCGGCTAGGATCTAGGCAACGAAAACGGGCTAACGATTGGATTCTTGGAACATGGACCGCCGTTGAGAGCAACTACCTATGAAGTACCCGCTTGCTTTCTGAGGAATTGAAGACTCGCAAGTTCCAGCACACGTGAGCTGGGAACAGCTTTTATAGTGATGAGAGAGATGCAGAAGCGGGTTACCAGGTGGTGGCCAATCAGCCCTAGAATGTGCAGGTTGAGGATCAAAGGTCGTTTCTTCAACATTAGTATTATCAACGTGCATAGTCCACACCTCAGAAGAACCGATGACGATTAGGACGAATTCTACGCGCAGTTGGAGAGTGAATATGACCGCTGCCCAAAACATGATGTCAAGATCATCATCGGGGATTACAACGCTCAGGTTGGCCAGGAGGAGGAGTATAGACCGGTGATTGGACGTTTCAGTGTACACCAGCTGACGAATGAAAATGGCCTCAGACTAATCGACTTTGTCACCTCCAAGAACATGGCCATACGTAGCACCTTCTTCCAGCATAGCCTCCACCATAGACTCACCTGGAGATCACCGAATAGAACAGAAACACTAATCGACCACGTTTTGATAGATGGTTGGCACTTCTTGGACATTATTGACGTCAGATCACATCGAGGCGCTAACATCAATTCGGATCACTACCTAGTGATGGTTGAGATACGCCAAAATATATCCGTTGTGAGTATTATACGGTACCGTCGCCCGCCACGATAGAATCTCGCGCGACTGAAGCAACACGACATCGCTACACAGTACGCGTCATTGCTCGAAGCTACACTGCCAGATGAGGGAGAGCTTGAAGAACCCCTCTAGGGGATCGCTGGAATGCTGTGAAAACAGCTATCAGCAGTGCTGCGGAGGAAGTCCTGGGACACGTGCAACCGAATCGACGTAACGAGTGGTTTGACGAAGAATGTCGGCAGATTTTGGACGAGAAGAACGCAGCGCGGGTATCAATGCTGCGTAGAGCCACCCGTCAGAATGTGGAGCGATATAGACCGAAACGGAGGCAGCAAGTTCAACTCTTCAAGGAAAAAAAGCGTCGCCAGGAAGAGGAGGACTGTGAAGAACTCGAGCAGCTGCACCGTACACACGAAACACGAAAGTTATACCAAAAACTCAACGCATCCCGCAGAGGCTTTGTTCCAAGATCCGAAATGTGTAGGGATAAGAGTGGAGGCATTTTGACGAATGATTGTGATGTGATCGAAAGGTGGAAGCAGCACTACGATGAACACCTGAATGACGTGCTAGCAAGAGCGAAGAAGACGTGGACGAAGATGTGCCACCCCCAACAATAAGCGAAGTTAAGGATGCGATACGGCAGCTCAAGAACAACAAAGCGGCCGGAAAAGACGGCATCGGAACTGAATAAAGATGGGTCCCGACAAACTGGCTAGATCGCTGCATCGACTGGTCGTCGAGATCTGGGAAACGGAATAGCTACCGGAGGAGTGGAAAGAAAGGGTTATCTAGCCCATATACAAAAAGGGCGACAAACTAGACTGCGAGAACTATCGAGTGATCACAGTCCTGAATCCCGCCTACAAAGTGTTTTCCCAGGTCATCTTCCAACGCCTGTCACCATTAGTCAGCAGGTTTGTAGGAAGCTACAAGGCCGGCTTCATTGAAGGACGGTCTACAACTGACCAAATCTTTACACTGCGGCAGATCCTCCAAAAGTGCCGTGAGTTTAGAGTCGACGAAAACGGCTTTCCGGAGAAGCTGACAAGACTGATTAAGGCTACGATGGAGGATGTGAAGTGTGAGAATTTCGGGTGGAACGTCGGACCCATTCGAGTCTCACAGGGTTCTTCGACAAGGTGATGGTCTCTCCTGTTTATTGTTTAACGTCGCGCTAGAGGGTGTTATGAGACGAGCGGGGTTTGACATGCAGGGCACGATTTTTAACTGATCAGGTCAATTCATTTGCTTTGCGGATGACGTTGATATTGTCGGCAGAAAATTTGAGACGGTGGCAGACCAGTATACCCGACTGAAACGTGAAGCAGATAGGATCGGACTGAAGATTAGGACGTCAAAAACTAAGTATATGCTTGCAGGTGGGTCCGAGCACGACACGGCACGCCTAGGCGATACGGTAATAATCGACGGGGATGAGTTCGAGGTAGTCGACGAGTTTGTATACCTCGGCTCTCTGGTAACTGAGAACAACGATATCAGCCGGGAGATAAGGAGACGTATTATCAGTGGAAGTCGTGCCTACTATGGGCTCCATAAAAAATTACGTTCGCAAAATCTGAGTCTTCGCACCAAGTGTAAGTTAATTATTTGGAACTCTTCGGGGGATTTTTAAAAAAGCTAAAACTGAACTTCAACACGGTTCACTCTGGAATGATTTTATTGTCGTTAAATTAATTACAGAGAGCTAACGAATAACCTAAATCCCTGACTTAGCACATAACGTGCACCTAGCGTTTGGACACTTGCTTGTGGCTTCGCCGTTCGACGTTGGAGTTATTTCCTGTTGTCTGCTGACGCCGCGGATTCCTGGGCCTGTGCCGGTTAAACTTTGAGATTTGGTTTCGTCGTTAACTGCTCCTTGCGCAAGTATTGCTCGTCCCGAGCAATTACCTGTTTTCGCGAACTGCTGGTATTTGATGATTCCAAAAATTGTTACTGCCAATATAAAAACTGTTAAAGTGCTTATTGATACAAATCCGATTATGTTTTTAATGTCGATTGTCTCTAGATGCTTTCGATTTTCTATGTGTATGGCATGTAGTTCCGAAAGGTTAATGTGTCTATGAATTTGCATAGGTTTTATTTTCGTCGGTTCCAGTGGTGTGATTATGGGTTGATAAAATTGGAATTCGAGGTTTTCATAGAGCTGTTTATGTAAATTGAACAATTATGGAATGTTATCAAATGGATGCCGCTCAGAGCTTTGTTATTGATACCACAGGTGCTATTGATATTTACGTCTTGGTGAACGGTTAGTATCAGCAGCGTACCTGGGGCTATTTCTCTTACTTCTGTGGTTGGAGGTTTTTCCACGAGATTACAATGTCCAAAACGTCCTCGCAATAATGCGGCTTCACACGGGTTTTCGCTAATATCGATTACCTGTCTCCTTTCGCATAAAGTAACTTTGCGGTTTTGTTGGCATTTTGAAACAATCGCTAAGATTTGATTTGAGTTCATTAAGTCTTCATTATGCATCAGTTGGGCTGTATGGTTCAGTATTGGCAAAGGTTCGATGCTCACTTTCCGGTATGTGATTGGAAGAAGTCGTGGTATGTTAACGCTGATGATGAGGGTTGATTCGCTATATAGGGTGCTGGTGGTGAGATAGTTGTTGGTGTCGTCGAGGCTGTGAATTTCTAAACCTTGGCTTGAAATCTCCTGTGCTATTAGATCAATTTTTTTTGGTGTAAGAATAAGCTTACTTATAATGTTTAGTTTAGTAAGCAAGATAGCGTATTCGATTGATTTTAGAGTTTCTATAAATGTGTTTAGTTGAAAGACAATTTGAATTTTCTGATTTTCGCTAATGATGTAATCATTATCTTTAAGAATACTATTTAGGGCATTCTGTTGGTTTTTAATTTGATCTGTCATAATGTTTATTCTGTTATCGAATTTAGTATTAATTTTTATCTGCCTGTTATTTTGCTTTATGATAGTGTTTACAGATTTTCTAAGCTCGTCTAGGTTGCTGTTAATCAGTGCTAGATCGTCTGCATCTAAGTTTCCGGTGATAAATTTAATTGTACTGCCTAACATATTAATTGCATTCTGTGCCGAACACGCATCAGTACTGGACGTGTTTGGTGATCGGTCCGATAGAGTATAAAACAAAAGACGTGTGAACAAGTGTTGGCATTGTTTGCCTGGTCGAGTGAAATAAATCCGGGTTCAAGGTCGTTCCTTTGTGCAACTGTTTCGCATCGTGACTGCCAGCTGGTGCGTAAGCCGATTTGGCTGCTGGCTGGATTGTGCTACAGCAGTGGACGAGACACAAACGAGGAAAAAGAAGAAGCCATCAGTGTCAGCGAGTCGTATCGCTGTGTGGAGTGATCTCACACCTGGCTCGCTGCTGGTGGCTGTTTGGTGCTGCTGTATTGGTGCTGCTGGCTGTAACGGCTGCTACTTCGAACGATCGGACAACCAACCTTACTGGAAGGGAGAAATAAAAAGGTACGTGTTCTTGTCAGCGCTAGTGCGCTAAACATAGCGCGATGGATGTAGATCCCTCGCCTCCCGCGCCACCATCCCCGAACCCCTCTGACCCTGACCCTTCTGTTACCCCCTCCCCTGTTCATTCTTCAGTCCCCCCTCGCCCCAGGCTTTACCCAGACGGAGCCCAGGGCAGCTATACTGTTTATTTTCGGCCAAAGGCAGGACCGAAATCGAAAAAGTTGAACCTCTTGCAGATTTCTAAAGACCTGACGAAGGAGTACAAGGGCGTGACCGAAATTTCCAAGGTCCGGCCTAACAAGCTCCGTGTCGTGGTCGGTAACCTGAAAGAGGCCAACGATATAGCTTGCTCTGAGCTCTTCACACGCGAGTATCGCGTTTACATACCCGCACGAGACGTGGAGATCGACGGTGTCATAACCGATTCGAGTCTGTCCGTCGAGTGTATACTGCAAAGTGCCAAAGGGTGCTTTAAGAACAAAACGTGTCCCGAAGTAAAGGTGCTCGACTGCAAGCAATTGCGGTCAGCATCGATCATCGGTGGCAAAACAGTATACACTCCGTCAGACTCGTTTCGAGTTACGTTCGCCGGGTCTGCACTACCAAGCCACGTCTCGATCCACCGGGTTCGTCTCCCTGTGAGGCTCTACGTGCCCCGCGTCATGAACTGCCTGAATTGCAAGCAGTTAGGCCATACAGCCGCCTACTGCTGCAATAAGGCACGTTGTGGCAAGTGTGGGGAGTCTCATGCGGAAGATTCTTGCAGTGTTAACGCTGAAAAGTGTATTCACTGCGGAGAAAATCTGCATGAGCTCTCGACATGTGCGGTGTACATGCAGCGCAGGGATAAAATAAAACGGTCTCTCAAAGAGCGTTCAAAGCGTTCCTACGCTGACATGCTGAAGAAGACCGTTACCATTTCTCCCGTTACTTCGAACCCCTTCGATCTGTTGCCCTCTGAGGAAACCGATTCTGACGATTCACCAGCGGGAGCATCTTACGCCAATCCTGGGGAGTCTAGAAAGAGGAAAAATATTTCCTCTCCTAAACTTCCCAGAAAAGGTCCTAAGATTTCTCAAAGTGAAATGAAAGTTACAAACAAACCAAACAGTGCTGCGGAAAAACCGAAGCAAACTCCTCCTGGGCTGGCAAATTTAAAGTCCCAGAAGGAGTTCCCAGCACTGCCAGGAACATCTAAAACCCCAGTTGCTCCTTTTACACTCCCAGTTGATGAAACAAACTCTGGATTAGTGAAATTTTCTGACATTGTGGACTGGATTTTTGAAACTTTCAATGTACCCGATCCAATTAAAATTTTTCTTACAGCATTCCTCCCAACAGTTAGATCATTTTTGAAGCAGTTGACTGCCCAATGGCCTCTCCTTGCAGCGATTGTATCCTTCGATGCCTAATTCAACTGCGTATATGAAGGATTCTATCTCTGTCTTACAGTGGAATTGTAGAAGTATTTTACCAAAAATTGATTCGTTTAAAGTTTTGATAAACAAAAACAAATGCGATGCATTTTCCCTTTGTGAAACTTGGCTTACTTCAAATATTGATCTCAACTTCCATGATTTTAATATTATTCACCTTGATCGAGACACCCCATATGGAGGAGTACTTTTAGGGATTAAAAAGTGCTATTCTTTCTATCGTATTAACCTCCCCTCGATTCCAGGCATCGAAGTTGTCGCATGTCAAATGACAATACAAGGTAAAGAGCTTTGTATTGCCTCAATATATATTCCCCCCAGAGCACAGGTTGGGCAACGGCTGCTCTTTGATTTAATAGAACTTCTTCCCTCGCCACGTTTGATTTTGGGAGACTTCAACTCTCATGGCGTGGCTTGGGGTTCCCCATACAATGATAACCGCTCCTCTTTAATCTATAACCTTTGCGATGACTTCGACATGACTATTTTAAACAACGGTGAAATGACACGTATCCCGAAACCTCCAGCGCGCCCAAGCGCTTTGGATCTATCCTTATGTTCGACGTCGCTACGGTTGGATTGCACATGGAAGGTAATCCTCGATCCTCACGGTAGCGACCATCTGCCTATTCTTATTTCAATTACTAAATTTGCCAGCCCAGGAGGAGTTTGCTTCGGTTTTTCCGCAGCACTGTTTGGTTTGTTTGTAACTTTCATTTCACTTTGAGAAATCTTAGGACCTTTTCTCAACTCGCATGCGACCAATTGACATTCCGTATGACCTCACACGAAATGTCGATTGGAAGTTATACGAGGAAATGATTTCAAAAGCGGTCGAGTCGATTCAACATCATTCACCACTTGAAGAATACAACCTCCTCGCGGGCTTGATTCTCGACGCCGCGTTGCAAGCCCAAACGAAGAAATATCCCGGCGTAACGATCAAAGAACGGCCTCCCACTCCGTGGTGGGACCAAGAGTGCTCCGATGTCTACACGCAAAGATCCGACGCGTTTAAGGCCTACCAGACGGGAGGTATACCTGGCGACTATTTACGGTATTCGGAGCTTGATACCAAGCTTAAAAGCTTGGCTAAAGCAAAGAAACGTGGATATTGGCGTCGGTTCGTGAACGAGACGTCGAGGGAGACATCGATGAGCACTCTTTGGAACACAGCCCGAAGAATGCGGAATCGCGTAACGGTCAACGAAAGCGAGGAGTCTTCAAGTAGGTGGATATTTGATTTTGCCAGGAAAGTATGTCCGGACTCTGTTCCTGAGCAAAATATTGTTCGCGATGCGTCTCCGGGCCACGACGCGATAGAATCACCTTTTACGATGGCAGAACTTTCAGTTGCCCTCCTGTCCTGTAACAATAACGCGCCTGGATTAGATAGAATCAAATTCAACTTGTTGAAGAATCTACCCGGCAATGCCAAGAGGCGCTTGTTGAACTTGTTCAATAAGTTCCTGGAGCAAAACATTGTACCGCAGGATTGGAGGCAAGTGAAGGTGATCGCCATCCAAAAACCAGGGAAACCAGCTTCTAATCACAACTCTTATAGGCCGATTGCAATGCTATCCTGTATCCGGAAATTGATGGAAAAAATGATACTCCGTCGTTTAGACCACTGGGTCGAATCAAATGGTCTACTATCAGAAACTCAATTTGGCTTCCGCCGTGCCAAAGGGACGAATGATTGTCTTGCGTTGCTTTCAACAGATATTCAGCTGGCGTATGCTCGTAAAGAACAAATGGCGTCTGCGTTCTTGGACATTAAGGGGGCTTTTGATTCCGTTTCTATTGACATTCTTTCGGGTAAACTTCACCGACAAGGATTTTCTCCAATTTTGAACAATTTTTTGCACAATTTGTTGTCCGAAAAGCACATGCATTTTACGCATGGCGATTTGGCAACTTTTCGCATTAGCTACATGGGTCTTCCCCAGGGCTCATGTTTAAGCCCCCTTCTTTACAACTTTTATGTAAATGACATCGACGAATGTCTGGCAAATTCATGCACGATAAGACAACTTGCAGACGACAGTGTAATCTCTGTTACAGGAGCCAAAGCTGCCGATTTGCAAGGACCATTGCAAGATACCTTGGACAATTTGTCTGCTTGGGCTTTACAGCTAGGTATCGAATTCTCTCCGGAGAAGACTGAGATAGTAGTTTTTTCTAGGAAGCATGAACCTGCTCAGCTTCAAACACAATTAATGGGTAAAACGATTTCTCAGGTTTTGGTACACAAATATCTTGGTGTCTGGTTCGACTCTAAAGGCACCTGGGGTTGTCACGTGAGGTATCTGATGAAAAAATGTCAACAAAGAGTGAATTTTCTTCGTACAATAACCGGACAATGGTGGGGAGCCCATCCAGGAGACCTTATAAGGCTTTACCAAACAACGATATTGTCTGTTATTGAATACGGGTGTTTCTGCTTCCGCTCCGCAGCAAACACACATTTGATCAAACTGGAGCGAATACAATATCGTTGTTTGCGTATCGCCTTGGGTTGCATGCAATCGACCCATACGATGAGTTTGGAGATCTTAGCTGGAGTACTACCATTGAAAATCCGCTTCTGGAGCCTGTCTTCTCGTATTCTAATCAAATGTGAGGTCTTGAACCGTCCCGTGATTGAAAATTTTGAAAGGTTAATCGAACTTAATTCTCAAACCCGTTTTATGACATTGTATTTCAATCACATGTCCCAAAATATTAACCCTTCTTCGAATATTCCAAATCGTGTCGACTTATCAAATACTTCTGATTCTACTGTGTTTTTCGATACATCCATGATAGAAGAAACTCGTGGAATCCCGGATCATTTACGCGTGCAGCAGATCCCTAAAATTTTTTCCAATAAATATCGAAACATCAACTGCGACAATATGTACTACACTGACGGATCACTTCTTGATGGGTCCACTGGCTTCGGTATCTTCAATAACAATTTAACCGTCTCCCATAAGCTCGATAATCCTGCTTCTGTTTACGTCGCAGAATTAGCTGCAATTCAGTACACCCTAGGGATTATCGAAAAAATGCCCACGGACCATTATTTCATCTTTACGGACAGTCTCAGTTCCATTGAGGCTCTCCGATCGATGAAAGATGTTAAGCACTCTCCGTATTTCCTGGGGAAAATACGGGAACATCTGAGTGCTTTATCCGAAAAATCTACTCAGATTACCTTAGCGTGGGTCCCTTCTCACTGCTCGATACCGGGTAATGAGAAAGCGGACTCTTTGGCTAAGGTGGGCGCAACAAACGGTGATATTTATGAAAGACCAATTGCCTTTAATGAATTTTTCGCACTTGTACGTCAGAATACGATCATCAGTTGGCAAAATGCTTGGACCAGAGGGGAATTGGGAAGGTGGTTACATTCCATAATCCCCAAAGTATCGACGAACCCGTGGTTCAAGGGGTTGGATGTAGGTCGGGATTTCATTTGCGTGATGTCCCGGCTTATGTCCAATCACTATAGATTTGACGCGCTCCTCCGTCGTGTTGGGCTCAGGGACAGTGGTATCTGTGCCTGTGGTGAAGGTTATCACGACATAGAGCATGTGGTTTGGTCATGCCCTGTACACCGTGACGCCAGGTCTAAATTAATAGCTTCCCTGCAGGCCGATGGTAGACAGCCGGCTGTTCCTGTTCGTGATGTCTTGGCGAGCCGTGACCTATCCTACATGTCCCTTATATACGTTTTCCTGAAATCCATCCACGCCCCAGTCTAGTCCCGTTCCCCTCCGTCTACACCCAACAAAACGACAAGAACACGTTTGAACCTTAAGCACAAAACCAGCAACCAGACCCCGCACAATAGAACCAGGACCCAAGGACTACGAGCCTCTGTCCCAACTCACGACATCGTGGCTCAGCAGAACGAATCCATACATGCCATTCGACGATTATCAGACGACCATTGAACAACAAAACACTGATTGGAAATACCATGCTAGTTTTAAGTTAGACTTAATTTCAGCTCGTAGTCGGCAGCGAGGATAAAAAATTTGCTTTAGTTTTTAAGTCATCAGATATAATTGGCGCCGTTAAACATTAAATTGTATTTGTGCCGTGTCAAATAAATGTTATGTGAAGAAAAAAACATATTAATTGCTCTTTTGTTTCTGTTTGGTTTAACTTGTAGCATATTAAAAAGGAATCTGATTTCTTTCAATTTCATTTTTATAATGTCCGAAAAGTCACTAGGTTAATTCTGTAACTGACCAATCATGTTTTCGATAAATAACACAGATGTTTCTAGTTTAACAAAGTCAATCACATCCAGCAACCTGTCGTAACCGTCTATTATCCTCCCTTCTCCCTCTTGCAGTATCAACGCTCCTGCGTTGTTGGTAATATCATTAATCTGTAGGACTTGGTTTTGGGATGGGGTGTTCATTGATAGGATGAGCAGGAGTGTAAGCATGGGTAGTTGCATTTTTTCCGTTTGCCAGGGTTTGACGAGAATTCTGTGGAAAGAAAAGTGTGAGTGTGAGTGTCTCATATTCTTTTAAGATTATTTTTGTGTAGCTTTCGACCCGAGTCGTCAATGAAGGTTCTAGTATGATCCTCGACGACTTGAACCGGAAGGTACTTTGGATTGGTCTTATTCCGTATTCCCTGGACTTTCTGGAAAACTTCTTCGTTCGGCTGCAAAATCGGTTGGACCTCGCGATGATTGTTATGTTGCTCAATTGTTTTATGTTGCGTTTTTTGTAATTGTAAGACAACTTCATCGTACATTTTGTTCCGACTTTCGATCATTTGATCCACGTCGAGATGTCTGTCGTCACCATCTCTGATGGCAAAGAAGATTTCCCGTGGTTTCAATTTTGTAGCTGAATGAATGGTTTCATTATACAGGGTACAAGCAATACGAAATACTTCCTTGTTAGATAACTGTTCGTATTTTGATCTGATACACCTAAAAATCTCAGCGAGTGTAGAATGGAATCTTTCGACAGTGCCATTCGTTTCGCTGCAATTTGTAGGTGTAAAATATATTTGAACATTTAAATCGTTGAGAAGTCCCCTGACTTCAATTGACCTCATGGCTGGTTCGTTGTCGCTCACGATGAGTTGAGGTTTTCCGTGTGTGCTGAAGTATTTCAACAGAGCCTTCCGAACGTCCTGTATCTGCCTTGATTTAATTGGAATGATTGCGCCAAACTTAGAAAATTTATCTACAATTGATAAAAACATATCAGGTAACGAAATGAAAATGTCTATGTGAATAATTTCTAGTGGTTTTTTCGGAATAGGAGTTTCGCCAAATTTAATTTTATATGGGTGACGTTCGTATTTTGCTTTGTTGCACACTTCGCATAATTTGATAAATCTTCGGATTTTGAATTTCATTCTGGGAAAGTAATAGGTTCTAGAAATTTTTTCTTTGTTTTCCCATATACCTCGATTTGCTGAATCGTGCACATTCTGAATTAGGTCATTCTGTTCCTCATCCGTTTGAACGTCTTGTAGCATGGTTTGCGTTATTTTAACTTTGAAGGTTTTGCATCGGTTAAAATAATTTTTGTAGACAACTTGTATGGTGGGGATTAATCTCTCGGGGCAGAAAATACAGTTGACTCTTTTGTGATCCATATATTCTTTAAAGATATTTAACATTGCGGGTACTCCGAAACATATTTTTGTTATGGTTCTCCTGAAAACACGTGGAAACACTTCCTCGAACTCATTGCTATCTTGTTCGCCAATTTTTAGCACTAGCTGATTCGAAAACACGTTTAAAGGGCGGAGAGTCATCTGAACAAACTCAGAATCGTCTGTATCCGCTGAGTGAACAGTGGCAGCGTCCGTGTCGCTGTCACTTTCTTCATGTAGGTTTATTTCGTGTGGAAATCGTGATAATGCGTCGGCGACAGTATTTTGCTTTCAGGTCTGTATCGAATTTCATAATCATATTCTTCGAGTGATAGCCTCCATCTAACGAGCTTACTGTTAGGGTGATTCAAATTCAGCCCGTATGTGAGCGGTTTGTGATCGGTATACAACACAAACTTTCGACCGAAAAGGTAGGGTCTGAAATACTTGCAGGCCCATACGATAGCCAGCAACTCTTTCTCTATAGTCGAGTATTTTTCTTCAGTTTGGGAAAGAGTACGAGATGCGTATGCTATCGGTTTATCTTTGCCTACTGGACCTTGCGACAGAACCGCGCCAATAGCATGGTTTGATGCATCGGTCGTGAGGATGAAAGTTTTGTCAAAATCAGGATACTGTAGAATAGTACTGCTTGTTAGAATGTTTTTGCATTTTTCAAATGCATTAATAAATTCTCTCGAATAGTCTAATGTCTCTCCTTTTCGTAAGCTGTGAGTAAGCGGTTTCGATATTCGAGCAAAATCGCGAATAAATTTCCGGTAGTAACCTAAAACTCCAAGAAAGCCTCTTAGTTCTTTCTCGTTTTTTGGTAAAGGCCAATTTTTAATAATTTCAATTTTGTCTGGGTTCGGCTTGACTCCTTCTGAGGTGACTAAGTGACCCAAAAATGCGACTTCTTTGTGAAGAAACTCGCTTTTGTCTAATTGCACTTTCATATTGAATCTTTTAAGGCAATTAAAAATTTTTGCTAAGTTTTCCAAGTGTTCCTGAAGGCTTGTCGAAAACACAATAATATCGTCCATGTAGACCAGACATATTTTACCTATGTGTTCTCTTAAAATGTTGTCCATCACACGTTGAAATGTTGATGGCGCATTGCGAAGGCCGAATGGCATTCTTAAAAATTCATAATGACCGTGTTCTACGCTGAAGGCGGTTTTCGAAACGTCATCGTTGTGAACTTCGATTTGATGAAACCCACTTGCAAGATCTAATGTAGAGAAATATGTGCATCTACCCAGTTTATCAAGAATGTCATTTATGTTGGGTATTGGATACTTATCCTCAATTGTCTTGTCGTTTAACTTCCTATAGTCAATTACGATTCTCCATTTTTTTTGACCGGAAGCATCCATTTTTTTAGGTTCGACCCAGACTGGTGAGGACCAAGGACTATTCGAATGCTGGATGATACCTTGCTCTAGCATTTTTGAAATTTGCTTCTGTACCTCTTCTTTATGACAGAAGGGGTACCGATATGATTGAGAATGCACAGGAATGTCGTCTTTCGTTGTTATTTTATGTTTTATTGCGTTGGTGAAGGTGAGCTTTTGTTCCTCTAAGTGGAATATTTCCTCGTATTTTCGAATCAAATCAATTAATTTTTGTCGCTCTTCTTCATTAAGGTGAGCGAGTCGTAGTTGTTTGAAAAGATCTTGTTTATTTTTACATTTCGGGATCATGTCAGGAAAACATGTCTCAAAATTCTGTATCTCAACTTGAAAAGGTTCATCAATTTTGACTTTAATGGGTTTGCTGCTAATGTTGGTAATGGCAACGTACGCTTGTCCTTGCTTAGAGCTGTATAACCCTGAATGCACTATTAAGGATTCGGAAATTTCTATGTCATTTTCAATTAAAAAATCGCCTTCATTGTTGTTTGTAGGGATACTGATGAATTTTGATTCGTTTGAATTTAAACTAATGTTTGTTGTGTCGGGGTATTTTCTCAACATTGGTATCGTGGTTGATGGTAACTGTAACTCGTTAGAATGCGTGAGGATGTTGGCTTTCAAGTGTTGAAGTGACTCGTAACCTATGAGTCCATCAAAGTATGAATAAAAGTCAAAAATGTAGAAAGTTAATTTGGGAGAGTTTTTGATGTGAGGAAATGGATTGAATTCTGTAAATTGATTAATTTGGTGCGATCCGTTAATATTTCTGACAGTAGCAGGTTTCATGAATCTGCATTTTTCTATGTTAACCAAACGTGGGCTAATATAATTCTTGTTAGCACCTGTGTCAATCAGAAATTTTAAGGATCCTCTCGTCGTTTCTATTTTTATGTACGGTATGAAATTGGCTACGTTGTTGTTTGTGAGCTTGCGGTTATCCGAAAATTTAGGTCATCTGGTTTATCATCATCTTCCTGTTTTTCACTATGAACCTCGTTAGCAGTTTCGGGCAAAATTTGCGTTTCATTCTCGGTTGTCTCGTTGGACTGATAATAATTTTCAAAGTCTGGATAGTAAGATAATGGTTGATAATAGTTTTCTGTATAATCTTCATATGGGTAGAAGTTATTATAGCACTGTTCGGTATTTGTTAGTTCTTCAAAATGGAATTTAGGAGGGTTATATGGTCGAGCAAAGTTTTGTTGTGCGAAATTCTGGGGGCCAAAGTTCGTTGGTGGGCGATAATTCTGTGGAAATCGCGGTGCAAAATTGTTTTGCATTTGAGGAGGGGGTATGTTCCGAGGACGGTTCATGTAATTTACTCTAACGGATGGATCTACATCCATTCTTTCAGGTTTTGGTTGAGGTTTCCGCGGGAGGAAAGGCCTAAACATGTGTGGTGGCGGTTGTTGCGGATGTCTATAAGAATTATTCACTGGAAACATTGGTCTTGGTTGAAACTTAAATGGTACTGGTTTATATAATGGCACCTGTTGAGGTGCTCTGCTAGGAATTGGTGGCGGATGATGTGTAGTTTTTGATTGTATGTAATTGCTTTCATCTAAACAAAGTCTCAGCGCATCTTTTAAGCTTTTCGGGGTTTGGGCTCGAATTGTGGGTCCCAGCGGATGGTGTAATCCAGCAAGAAACACTTTGAGCCCCATTTGTTGATAAAACTGGTTTTTTGCTGATTTGACTTCCGGATTTTCTTCCGTTATGTTGAGTAAATTTACAAGCAAGGAGACAACGTGGGAAACTTTTGAATAAAATTCTTCCAGTGTTCCCGTTTGTTTGATACCGACTAGATCCTTTGCGAGCGACACTTCATCTCTGCGGTCGCTATAATGAGTTATCGGGTTGTTTTTCATCTCTTCCCAGTCCAACCCGGTGCCGTATAATTCTAAAACGTTATCGGCGTCGTTTATAATTTTAGACCTAATGGCCTGGATCCAAATAATATGGATCGGAGTTCCCCTGGCCGAATCAATAAGTGGTATTAAATTGTCTATTGATCTAATAAATGAATGTACATTAACGGGATCGCCGCTAAAGCACGGCAGGTCTCTGATAATTTGTGGCGTCTGAAGCGCCTTCAGAATGGTTTCTGTCTCCCTTAATGGGTTTTCTGGTTGTCTTACGGCTGCTGCTCTAGCAGCGCGAGCGGCTTCAGCAGCGCCTTGTGCTTCAATTCTTAGTTGGTGAATTAACTCATCTCTTTCTTTGATTTCATGTCTTAATAATTCTACCTCTTGTTGCAAATGCTCCATGTTTATAAAAATAATTTCACTTAAACTTGTTTCACTTTCAGAAAAAAATTAATCACTTCTTATCTACCTTACCTTAATGATTCCAGTTGACCGTACGGTGATCCTCCGTTTAGTTTCCGTGAGTCGATTTTAATTCCGATATCCTCTCTAAATTACTATCACTGTTTTTATTTTCTTATTTTCACTAATCCGTTCCGACTGCGCCGGTTAATTATTTGGAACTCTTCGGGGGATTTTTAAAAAAGCTAAAACTGAACTTCACTTCAACACGGTTCACACTGGAATGATTTTATTGTCGTTAAATTAATTACAGAGAGCTAACGAATAACCTAAATCCCTGACTTAGCACATAACGTGCACCTAGCGTTTGGACACTTGCTTGTGGCTTCGCCGTTCGACGTTGGAGTTATTTCCTGTTGTCTGCTGACGCCGCGGATTCCTGGGCCTGTGCCGGTTAAACTTTGAGATTTGGTTTCGTCGTTAACTTGTATCCTGTACAAAACGCTAATAAGACCGGTCGTTCTCTACGGGCATGAGACGTGGACAACGCTCGAGGAGGACTTGCGAGCACTCGGAGTTTTTGAACGTCGGGTGCTAAGATGCATCTCTGGCGGTGTGCAGGAGAACGGTGTGTGGGAGCGTCGGATAAACCACGAGCTTGCGCGCCTCTACGGTGAACCCTGTATTCAGAAAGTGACTAAAGCTGGAAGGATACACTGGGCAGGGCATGTAGCTAGAATGCCGGATAGCTTCCCTGAAAAATTGGTGTTCGCTTCAAATCCGGCGGGAACGAGAAGGCGAGGGGCGCAACGAGCGAGATGGGTGGACCAGTTGGAGCACGATCTGCAGAGTACTGGGTGCCCGCGGAACTGGAGGCAGGCAGCCATGGACCGAGTAAATAGGCGGAACCACGTTATGCAGGCCATGTCTTAGGACGTACGGCCATCTAAGTAACTAAGTAAGCATATAATATTTCGCAAACAGATAGTTTTATGGGTATTGTTTATATGTTGTCAGTTGATTTCATCAGGTGCGCAAAAGTTTTCAAAATGTCGTCGGAAGAGCTGTGCGTTCGCGAAAAGGTTTTGCACGAGTACTTAAAAAATCCGCATCTGTCGCTCCGCGACATAGAGAAAAAGCTAGGAATCGCGAATACGCTGGTTTCCTGTACAGTAAAACGTTTCAAAGAACGTCTGACTGTGGTTCGAGAGCCCACATCTGTGCGGAAAAGCATTAAACTCAATGAAAACGATCACAAGCGCGTGGTTACTGTCTTTGAACGCAAACCGAGACGAGAATCAAAATACGACCGCGAAAAGTCGTGCGCGGAAGCGGTAGGACCAAAAGTTGACCAAGTCACACTGTTGCATGATGGAGGATAAGACGTATATCAAGACAGATTTCCAGCAGATTCTTCGGAACCTGTACGTGATGGCCAAGGGTAAGTTTGATGTTCCCTAGGACCTCAGGATACAGAAGGTGTCGAAATTTGCTAAGAAGTTCCTGATTTGGCAAGCCATTTTCACGTGTGGAAAGTGGATCACTATGAATGGGCAAGTGTATCTGAATGAGTGCTTCCAGAAGCGGCTCCTTCCTTTCCTGAGGCTCCTGCCACTATTCCAAGGAGATGGTAGAGTGGTACAAGCTTAACGGTGTCGATTTTGTCCTGAGAGGACTCATCCCGGCAAACACTCCGGAACTGCGCCCTAGAAGTATTGGGCCATTATGAAGGGACATCTTCTAAACGAACTAAAGTTGTGAAGAATCGAGAGCATCTTCACGGTTCATAAGTCTACCATTGCGATGTTGGATAGAATATTGATAATTCTCCAGCTCCAGAGCCCAATTTGTCAGTGAGGAAACTACAATCGACTATGATGCGGAAAGGATTGCCTTCCAAATAGATTCGGAACGTTACTCGGAAATGGTAATTTTTCAATTGTCACCAAGGGCGAATTTTTCGGTCTTATTCCAAATTCGTTAACAGCTAACTCCACTAACCCAATTTTGGTGTAACAGAACTGTTACTTCTTTACCTTGGTTGTCGAATTAGAAGACTGATGATAGGGTAGTTAAGCTCCCCAAGATACATTGTGGGCCTATTCTGGGTTCAATAAAACCCCTCTAGTCTCCAGTCCTGACCTTTCCGAGACGACGGTTAATTACTACGGCGGGGAGTGGCTTTTACACTTGATATTCTTTACTCTTAAAACCTCCTAGTTAACTACCTGTAGACTTAAAATTAGCTACTACTGACGTGTTGTGGCTGACCCGCCACACACTTTGCAGCTACAGGACAGTCTGAGAGACGGCTGTACCAAGCGCGCTCTAGATGTCCAGAGCGTCGCAAATTCTCCGGAGTAGTGCATGGCCCGCTCTCCATGTCTCCATATCGCTCCTCGCAAGTACAAAACGAGGGCATACGAAGAAATTATGCTCAGCAGTCTCTTCCGTATCCACGCAATCGGAACACATGAAAGACCCCGCATGCCCGTACCTGTGCAGATATTGCTTGAAGCAACCATGGTCTGATAGAATCTGTTTCAGGTGGAAGTTCACTTCGCAGTGGTACTTTTCGGCCCAACCGGATGCCTCCGGAATATGTCGGTGCGTCCATTTACTTGTTGTGGAATTAAACCATTCCTGCTGCTATCGGGACATCGAGCTGTCCTTATGGAACCTCGTATGCCACCAACTTGTGTCATGTTGGTCGAAAGATTCTCTGTCCTCCTTAATGATGCTAATGGGCATCATGCCGCACAAGACACAGATTGCATCATATAACACGGTACGATACACACTCGCAACTCTGAGGAACATGATCTTCCAGGTTACCACGATAATTGTTAGTATCTAGATCTTTGGACCACACTTGCTCACCATACCCAAGTATAGACGAAACCACGCTGGCAAGAAGTTTTCGCTTGGTGCTATACTTCGCTGAGCTATTGTACAACACACGAGATAGTGCTGCAACAGCCAATGAGCCCCCTATACAGGCATAGTCGACGGGGTTCCCAAACATGAGCTTGTTGTCAACTATAACCCCCAAGAGCTTTAAAGATCGCTTTGAGGTAATGGTGCAGTCTCCGACTCTGAACGATCTTCGTCTTATGGTGCGCTCCCTGCTCCAGTTTCCTTACATCCAGTATTCGACCTTTTGTATACAGTGAGCAGGCGTCTTCACGTCGAGTGTAACGACCGCGCAACAGCAAATGCCCTCTCTCTTACGTCGGAGTGCTACCTCGGCCGTCTTGGTGACAGAGAGAATAGCATTCAGCGTGAACCTATTCTTCCAGAAGCCGAACTGATCACTTGACAGACCGTTTAAACCTCCGTGTACTTCATCAGTCTGTTGAGGATAATCCTTAATATCTGAGTTACTAGACCGCCATAGGCCGAGGACGTGGCTCATGGCGTGGAATTTGTACCTCGATGATAAGCTCCAGCATCACTGGTGATCACTCTGCAGATGCCAACGCGTCTGTAGTCTTGGCCGGTAATGAAGGCGTCACTCCACGGGTGACACTCGCGCACAGACTATCGAAATAGGCCCTCTTGCTGCCTTAATCGAGCTCGTTAGCAGCGTTAGCATTTCTGCGCGGCGCTTTACTCTCTGTTCGTCAATTCGCGCGCGCTGCATCCTCCGTCTTGCACGGGGACACAGACCGCGAAGGTCCGCTTATGCGTCAGTCCACCAGTAAACCTGTGTCTTCTTATTCCTAGGCTGGCGAGTCTTTGGTATGGTGACGTCACACGACCGCGATAGTGTGATTGGTCAGCCTCCGGGTTGAACAAACTGCTCTCCTCACGCTCTCTTTCCATTACCTCTTCAAATACCTCGGTATCGAAATGCGATGTCTTCTACCCGTCGCTTGCCGCCTCTCGTTGATGTTCACAGACTGGTGGTAGCCATCGTCATTCAGTTCATGATCAGTTCTGGGCTGGAGATCGTCACATCGATGATCGACTCCGCACCATGTTTTCTGTATATAGATTTGGTCGCAACGTGGGCCAGATCTAGTTGAAGCTTTGTCACAGCTTTCAACAAGATCTGGCCCCTCATGGTTCGCTCAGATTTATAGATAACAAGTCGACTACCAGGGTAAACTTTGAATGAACTAACGTTGCGGAGCATAACAACTGCAGTATAACTCTCCGTGCACCTCAACCACGTACCCTTCTTTTGAGGTTGACATAACCCTCCCTTTCCATAAAGTGTTTTGCGTCCCGTTTTCCGGAACATACGAAGCACATGGGAGATTCGCCGCAATTCTTCGCTTCGTGATATCGTCTAGGTACATGATGACAGTGGCTGCCTTAATGAATGGCATTAATACAAAATTTATAAATCTTCGAATCACTGGGACTTTGCGTGAATTCTAATGGAATCTTCGGAAGATCCAAATAATTTTCTTGAATGATCTTCAAGATTTCACTCCGATCATCAATACCTAATCTCGGGTTTATATAGTAATTGCAACTGCTGTAATCCAAATAATACAATACACATCAGAAGCGGAATGGCAAACAGAAAGTACCGGAACAGGTGAACTACTCTCAATCGGAACATAACTTTCGGAAGCGAAATCAATGTCGGAAAAGAAACATTCCGAATATTTTGCCTACTGAACGATCGGGAAGTGGAGGCACCGGGTGATACCCGCTTGTAATACCTGAAACGAAGAGTTGACTACAATGATGGGAAGTCGTGATAGGTTCTTAAGGGCCATAATTTGTGCAATGAAATAAACAATGTAATACCTTACCAGGAATTTTAATTCGATTTGAGTCTGGTTAGGTTTCATCACCAATCTCAGGTTGTTACGGAAACAAGATTATTAAAATTCGTGTCGTGGCATCTACTTTCTTTGGAAAGTTTTGTTCCAGAAGTAATGTGATACGGATTACGGAATAAGACATATCCAGACATGAACAGCGAATAACCTATACTGTTATATCCGGAGTCAACTTCACCTCTTAAGCCTATAAACGGTAGTACCATAGATCGTCGTACGATATAAATTGGACTGCCCGTGTTTCCTATCGTGAATTAAAAGAACAGTACTTACAATATTCAACTCTGAATGCGCTGCTTCTAGCTGGACAGCGGAATGGTTTTAAAGCCACTTGATTGCTGTTACACGGAAGGAAACATTCCGCTTCCGTCGGTGAATGCACTTGAACATGCAGACGTCATCTCTAAGCTACTTGTTCGCGTCACAGGTATCATTTCCGGGAAAACGTGTCAAAGGAACTAAAAATTCCTGGACCACTGGGAGTTGTTCTATATTCTGTTCGATTCTTTCTAGCTCGCGGTGCAAATTAACGATCATCTTTCGTTTTTCCAAAACTCACAATTCATGCTCAGTGTAGTGCACTGCTAACCTCTGACAGTTCAATCAGTGCTGCCAATAGACTATCTTACCGAATCTCTGTAACCTCACTTTTCTGACAGTTAGTGGTAACTTTGTTTACGTTTTTGAATTTTTGCTTTTTTCTAATGTATCAATCGCGCGCGTAGTGTAAATGCTGCTTAGTTTTCAACTGTTTTTTTAGTGTACTGGCACCGCAAGCACAACATTTAACCGTCATTTTGATCACAATTGGAATGATCTGCTGTAATTAAGAACAAAACTGCATCACCCCAAGGTAAACAAAGTTACCAGTAGCTGTCAAACTCAGGTGCATGACGTCACCGTGCGATGGTCTATAGAACGGAACGGTACACGTTTAAAGTAAGACGGAAAGTTTATGCGCAATAAATGTAACAAAAAAGACTTGAGTGACAAATGTGTACCGTCCGTAAAGGAAATAATACTACAATTTTTAGCATGGTTCACTTTTCGCAACAGAAGAATGGGGCTTGTTGCTAAAATCAAACTGGGTTTGTACTTTGTTTTGAAAGGATTTAAAGTTATTCAGAAAATCACTGAAAATCATCGTTAATAAAAAAAATTGAGAGCATGCTGTGTCAGATCACCAGAAATAGCATACAGAGAATTATTTGTTTCTCCCAGGAATCATTTTGATGGTTAACAATTTGATATTTCATCTGATCCTGATCAATTGCGAGTAACACTCGAGCGATCAAATACGCTTTGTCATAAAAATAAAAATATAAGATATACTTGGTAAACGCTCCGCCGTTCCCCCATCTCTTCCAATAAAGATGAGGTTAACTTATGGATGAAAACGCTGTTGATCCCCGCCCTATTACGCTCGACTGTAAATAGCCGAAACGTGCTAAAAGACAATCATATTTTTTCCTCACTCGATAATTGGAAATTCACCCGCTACCACAGCGATGACGCCATTTTCTCCCAGCACAATAACCCTGCGAGTGTAACCACATCAACGGCCACTATTATTAAGGGTAAAGCTGACTGGAATTGAAATTTAGAGGTCCTTCGGGGTGGTGTAATATTTGCTCTTACCTACTTATTGTTGGCCGACCACGAAGCAGCAGCGACATTGTGCTGCGGTTCGTTTGTGAAAAATTCATGGCTGGCCGTTTCTGCGACGGCAAGCATGACAAAGAAGTTTCATTCAAAACGACGAAAGTACGAAATAAATAGCTTTCTCCTCTATTACGCCACCCGTTGTAATCTTAAATTAGATCGCCCCGTGATTGCTCGGTTCTCGGTTGTTTTGTTTGGTCAGTAACAAATCACAAAAGTAGCAGTGCAGACAGAAAATAATTGATCTAATATAAAATAGTTCTATATTTTTTTTCTTTGCAAGTGAATTCCCAACCCTTTCATTTCTTGTTAATTGAATCTGTTTTGTTCCAAACAAGTGAAACATTCTCGCACTTTGATCGAGGCACGCATGGTCTCCGTTAGTCTTGCATGCACACACATCCATGCGGTTGCCCATTGAAACATCGAAAGGGTCGAAAGTTCATCATGCACAGCCCTCCGGGTAACATTGCATTAGATGGTGGCATCCTCCAAGTCTTTGTTGCTAGAATGTTTCGCCTTGTGTGCTGATGATATTCCTTCTTCGATGCGATAAGTCCGTAACGAGAGAGAGAGCCTTTCTCCTAACGAAGTTTAGCCGTGCTCCTTCTTCAAGCTTTTCTGCTAAGCAGTGCAAGCGGAAGGATGTTAACTGATTCGGATAAGTAAGTCTCGATGTGTATCCCTGGGGCGGCGGCTGCCGGATCGAGCAAGAGCCACTATGTACCGAGCGGTGGAGGAGTGTAATTAGTTTAGAATAGTTGGGAAATTCCGATGAACGAGTGTTTTCCTGTGCGAGTTTAACCCATATACTAATTGTTTGAAAGTATTCATCTAAATTAATTTTTTATGCGTTGCATTCGCCGGCCTGGAAACTTTTCATATATTAACCTTTTTTTTTATACTGATTCAAACCGTGAAAAAATGCTTTACAAGGTAATTAGCTAACAACAAGAATGAACAACCATGCTTGTCAAGAATGTAAAAAATACATACACTGAAAAAAAGTCGTAGTAAAAACGGAAAGATTTCCGCTCGCATGATGATCCTTTGAATGCTGCTGTTAATTTATTCAAGATGACCATCATTTCTCTCTTTCATTTCGGTGATAACAATGCGGCGACTGTAACTGCATGTTGCGTCATCAAAAGATATTTCGACGAAAACTTAAAACAATCAGTGTCTATCTCTCGAGAAAATATAAAAATAAAATAAAACAGAACCGAGCCTCCCCTTAGCGGCGCAAGCAGCATGTTACCTTTCGAACAATTTACTCTAGCGGAAAGGGCAAAACTCCGAACGGAACGCACTTTAACCCGGGTTCCGTCCTCTTGAGTATTTACGAGACCGTAAGTAGAGTTTTCCCGGTGGGGCCAGGAATTCTAATTAGCTCAGCAATATTGTTCACTTTGATCGTTTAAACGTTTCGGAACCTAGGCTTGTTCTAGGCGTCGCTCAAGAGCCACCGCGAGAGCTCTTTTCTTTTTGCTGCGGAATACTTGTGCCACGCAAGTTTATATATAATTGGATTTCTTCACGCTGCAGCACAAAAAGAAGACCGTCTGAGCCTTTGATCTTTCCAGTGGCGCCCACTGAGACAATCTTCACATGAGTGGAAATCTATGAATGATGCCGAAAGTGTCAAAGTTTGTATTCAATTTACACCTTATCAATAATCCTCCCGTCCACGGAAGCCGGGTTGAGTGCGGAGTCGGGGGCGAGCAAACAGACAATATTTATGATCGACGACGATACGACCTTAGGGATAGCCTATCGAATGTTGTTTCGTTGGTTCTTTTTTGTTTTTGTCGTGTCGTATTGCACTTTCCAGCTGTGCCATATATTTTCTATTCATTTTTTTTTCGAACTTTTTGCTCCGAGGAATTATTAAGTTTAGAAAGAAAACTTCTTATATTCATTATTAATTTTTTTTATATCAGACTTGCAGAAACACGCACAGAAAAACGGCCGTGAAAAGGTCACCCAACAGCCCAAGAGCTCTTTTACGCTGCGTCGGTTTCGTATCGCTGCTAAAGGGAACATTAATCAACTTTGATCCACTCACATCGTAAGTAAATAAATCTAGAATCGCTAGATTTTATTAAGGTTCATAAGTGTTTCATTGCGGCCATTATTGCAAACCTATTATGATATGAAGGTCAACAGTAAAACCAGGATAAAAGCCGGTCGTATAAGATTAAATTGGCGTAAATTGAATTAAATTCGAAATTAGAGCTATCCTTAAAACCCTATTGAATGTTGCTATAAACCCTTATATTTTTGCTTCCAGAGTGGTCCAATGGTTGCTTTACAGCGGCTTATGTGAAGGTCAGAAACCAGTCTTTGTGCGATTGTCTGTTTACGACAATATAAATGTAGCATCTATCATTAAACGGTCATATATCAGACAACAGTTTCAATTTCTGTTCGACAGACGTTGTACCTGATCAAACTGGAACGTAATCTGATGTTGAATAGGGTAATAGATAAGTAAGTAAGTATACAAAGATCAAAATAGCATACCAAGTAAATTTATTGTGTTAATCAAACGTAAATAATATACAATAAAATGTTTCCTTTCAAATATCGTGCCGAGATAAGAAAAGGTTTGATGGCCATAATTTGTGTGGTAAAGGTAAATAGCAAATAAATTTGGAATTTAAAGTTGTAGAAGAGGTGTGTAAAAATCTGGATTCGATAAAAGTGTTGTTGATTTAACGCGCTACGAAAAGGTGTCGTTTATAAATGACGGGTATCCTCAACCTCATCCAACGAATACGGGATCTACCACGAAGTTACCGAGTCCTGTTCGGCTCTCTGCTGAATATTATCTTCGCTGGTCGTTTCTCCAACATTCGTGTCAAGTGGCCAGTCCACTGCTATATTTTAGTAGTTTGACAATACTCACGTGATGTTATGTTTGGTATATACCAACCACGTGATCAATGCTCCTGAATCCCACTCCATTCTCCAGTTCGTCGCCAAGTAACGTATGCGTTAAAAAAATGGAGTTTTTTCGGATGGTGGTAAAAAAATAACTGAGACAGATAATTGAGTTTGATAAATTTCCCATGAAAGGTAATTATGTTAGCTTACTGCGGCCTTCCGGCAGTTAACCGGAATATTCGCCATGGCGGACGAAAACATGCGTGCAGGCATGTTTTTTGATTCTATCGTCGTTATATTTACCAATTCCTCCTCAGTTTTCTCGACAAAATTGTTGGAGTAGATGGAGGAGTTGGGGACGTTAGGCGGGTGGCCAGTGTCACATCGTGATTTGCCGGTAAAATCGACTTGACCTTCTTATTCAGGCGCTGCGCTGCGTCATTGACTGCAGCTCCGAGACTAGTGGACGGGAATGCTGCTTCCTGACATGTATGCCTATGTTTGCCAGATACTTTTTCACTGTTTGACCCGTTGCACCGACCTCCCAAACAAGCGCACGCTTGTGTCGTGCCTGGAGTAGCAAATAAACTATGATTACTTGTGGCCTAAAACAGCCACGTGATTGCGGCAGAGCTGTTTGTCACCACGGGTCGGTTCCACCATCTAAAATGCACTAACCCGCCCATTGTAGCCGATTCCAGTAAGTTCCTAATTACGCCAACTGGTCGCAGCTTTTTTTATGATTTGAGTCGGATTTTGTTTCTCGTACCACGATTCTGGGCTAGCACCTGCGCCGAGCTCCCTTAGTAAGGTCGTGTGACAACGGCTTGAAACGGCGAGATAACAACCGTTAAACCTGCCAGGCCTTCTAGTACGTTCCGCGTCCATTGCCTCGAGGGAATCGGACAAGAAAAGGATCACATGGTGGGAATTGGTATTAGGATCAGATTCTCTTTCCTGTCTAACGCCGGTCGGGGGCGACATAGTTGCTCATGAGACGCTATGGGCGGCCTACCCTAACCATGATCTCAATGCTTCGGCGTAGCCCACCATGGGATCACATAGGCGACTACTCCATTATGAACAAGGATAGCGGCTGGAAGGAGGACCCAAGAAACAAAACTAAATGGAAATAATAAACAAGTGACGAGTGTGGAGGGACTACCGAATTCCTTCGCGCGAGGTGGCATCCAGGAGTACGCCGAACTTGTGGCTCGGGTTGAAGCTTCCGAAAAGGGAGCGAGGACTAGGAGGGCAACTGAATCTAAGCAGGTTCAAACTGATGTCCTTATGCTCTCATTCGCCGCAATCTGCTTTACGGGGCAGGTCGGTAAACGAGCGAGCAGTCCCCGGGGGAAGCGGCCCCCGATAACGTTAAGAAGCGGTTGGTGGAGCTAGCACACCAACTCAAAGGCTCAAAGGCCGAAACATCGACTGGAGCGGCGACTGCGGGAAACCCATTAGTTACCGTAGTAGGAAAAGAGCGCAAGGAGGGTACAAAGCACCAGGACGGAGCGGCGACAAAACGTTCGCAAAACGTCAAGAAGGCGAGGAGCAAGGAGGACGCACTCATACTCAAGACTGACGGGTCTAAGTACTCAGAAGTCTTGAAGAAAATGAGGAGTGGAACTCAGCTCAAGGATTTAGGGGCAGATGTGCGGATCATCCGTCGATCTCGCACTGGCGAGATGATTCTTGACCTCTGAAGGGTGCGAAGAACAAGGGCGCTCCCTACAAGGCGGTAGCCCAGCAGGTGCTTGGTAAAGAGGTGCAGGTTCGAGTACTCACATCGGAGGTGACTCTTCAGTTTAAAATCCACCTAGCGTTTCTCATTCAAACTTATTATTTGTAAAAATAGATTTACATGAACACTTCAATCCAATAAATGTGTGTTCACTTTTTGGGTTCTAAAATATGATGTTGTAATTGAAGTATAAAATATAAAATATAATATGGCGGCTTCTGATTTCTGGAAAACGGCTAAAAATGGCCTAACTCCACCCACTATGAGTATTTTTGAAATCAGAATGATACCTAGAGGCCAAAAATTGACTCCACATGCCATTTTGCCGGTAGCACTGGAGAATATTTATCCAATGCTTCTCTCCCTTTTGTGAACTTCCTAAGTGACCTATTAGAGGTGTCAGCAAACCTCTCAACGAAGCCGTTGGCTCCTGAATGGAATGAAGCCATCTTGAGGTAGATGATATGGACTTAGTCGCAGTAGTATTCAAACGGACCACTCGTAAATTGTTATCAGTCACCAACGCATCTGAAGCTTCAAACTTTACGACGCCTCCACGAAAAATTCCCACCGTCGCTGTTGTGGTGATCCTGCTGGTTCGAATCACTTCCGGCCACCTACTAGAAGAGTTCACCAGGATGGGGTTTTAACCTTCCATCTGTGGAACCGGAGTAGCTCAGATGCTCTCACTGTCGCGGTATCTCGGGGTCCCAGATTCGTTTTTCAGTCGGTTTTCGCCACGCTGGAGCATTTGTGCAGGTTTGAACTGGCTTGGTAATGTCCTCATTCATTTGGAGGTCGCTAACTTGCGACAGCTCAATCGACCGCATTTGTTCCATGCTCAGATAGCTTTTATGCAGTTGTTGGAGCGCCCGTTTGACCAAGCAACATTCGATGAAAGCGAGTAACATCGACACCTTCCTTTTTAATCTACTGTAATTAAATTCCACGGTAGTTACAGAACGAGATACGAGACAAATTGCTTTGACCGTCCCGTAAGGTAGTCAGAGAGGATTCGGGCCGCAGTGACATACTAACGAACGATGCGAACTTGTCGGAATTCGGAATCCGGTTGCCATCCACGATTTATCCACCTTAAACTCTTACTCTTTGAGCAATGTGAAAGTTAGTTGCAGATTGCGCTTTTTTAATGCGACCTTTCAACCAAAATGTTAAGGTAACCAACAGTAGCGATGAACCCAGCCAGCGTTGTATACATCAATCGCTGGAACGTGCCAGAGGCTGACTTTATATGAGGTGACAGGCGCATGCATTGGAAGAAGTCTTTATAGGTTCATCTCGAGGACGCTTTTGAAAACAGTCGAGAAGTCGGCACTGCTATGGACGGATCAATTTGGCACGTTCACTTAAACCAACCTTCCTCAAGATATCAAGGTTTTGCAGGGGAAGTAGCTAGTCCTCCATAAGACGATCTATTGAGTAAGTCACAGGCCGTTTTTGTCTGAAGACTGGCTTGGGATTAGTTTTGTAACATAGTCATATTTCGTGTCTCGAAGAACTGATCTTAGAGGTTGGCCTTGCGGACCTGATTGCAGAGCGGCCCGACAAAGTCTTTCTACGCACCATGGAAATTTCTCTAGGTACCAAATTAGTGGTTCATATAGCTGCACGGTTCCAAATATTGTCCGCAACACTTTACAATCGAATACGGCAAGCGTGTGTATGTACTTCATGAGCAGCGCTACGGTTTAAAGTCCACATGGTCTACTGGTCTATTTAGGGGGTTTTGTACATCGTCAGTTTCGTGCTGTGATGTATCCTAGTGAATTGAAGAGCCAGGCGAATGGCAAAATAGGCCCGATTTCTAACTTGAATGCATCCTTGGTTCTCCCCAAATGTGTTATTGCCGGTGGATACGAGAGGTCCCAGGGTATACGAACTCATTTACCACTTCGATTTCATCACTGTCCACGATCACCGTCCGTGGGAAGCCGTAGTTACCCATCATATATTCAGTTTTTGACGTATTGAGTTCTAACCCAACTCTCCTAGCCTTCATATTAAGACGTTTGTCGTCTGCGAATCCTATGAGTTGTCATCGGTACAGACTGTCTTATTACTTACTTATGTTGAAACATGAGTAAAACTGTCAAATCTGTTTTCATGGCGTATCTTTCTTATTTCACATCTTGAACAACAGTTTGAAAAAGGTTCTGTCAGTCATATGCCTCTGTCAAGCCTAGTTTAAAATGATCCACCTCAAAAGTCTGCATTGACACTAAGAACAAAGCAAATTCCATGGTAGCAGAAAGTTTCAACTTAACGGTGACGTTTCAAATAAAAACGTTACGAGCAGAAATTTACCGAGTTTTCTCCGGTTCTATGCGAGCATAACGCTCCATATCACCAGTGGTGGGCACCATTCCGCTAATTCGCTAATTAGCGACGCTAATATTCAGTTAGCGATTTAGCGATTTCGCTAATTTTTGAGCTGGTTAGCGAAACTGTTAGCGTCGCTAAAATTTTGGCCTTCGAAACGCTAATCGCTTATTCGCTAAATTTTGTAGAGAAGCGACAATAGAAATATTTAGAAAAACTGTGAATTGCTGATGGCGTACGTAAATTGCTTCGAAAGATGAACATTCTTTACAGCAAAAGTTACTTTTGTCAGTTTTTTTACCCTAGAATGGAGTTCCAGTTATCGTACAAGCCACAGGAGTATTTTGAAGAACAGGCACAAGGTCTATATTGAATATTCGGCACACCAAGAACTTTGGTAAATTGCAATGTGCTTGAAATTATGACAACTTTGGTTCTACTTTTTCGATTCAGATAATCATTGAATTTTTATGAAAACATTCCTAAGAGTATCTATTTTCAATGCAAGCTAAATAACTTTTGTTATTCTTGTTTTTACAAAATCAAATATGAAAACCGTTTCGTGAACCTCTTGCTGTAAATAGCTTTAAAAAGTAATTGTTTTCGTTTGTTTAACCAAAAAAGATCAAAGTGGTCCAAATCTCACAAAACACGAGCAATAAATATAGCGATATGACTATTTACATATTAAAAAGTTAGCGATTAGCGAAAGTTCCGCTAATGTAGGTTTAGCGTTTAGCGTTTAGCGATTATCGAGCTAAATTTTCCGGTTAGCGACTTAGCGATTAGCGTCGCTATATTTTCGATTAGCGGTGCCCACCACTGCATATCACATGTATGATTGGATCGTCGAGGGAAACCAATGGCATCGACATTGCTACTCCAAAGGTTGCGAACAGGTACGTACGTGCCACACAGCAAGGGGACGGCACACGGCACAGCTTACTTCAAACGCGGACGTCTATATCGAATCTTTTCACATAGTTTTATGGCGAAGAAAACCACTTCCAGGAGCGCAGCAGAAGCCCCAGAAGCACCGTCGTGTGCTCTAAACGAGAAAAGCACCCTAGTGGTTGCGTGTTTTATCGCAGCATATCATCTTTATGTGTTGCACATTTTCTTTTCCATTGTGGCAGGATAGGTTTATTAGGGCATTCGTGAGGGGTCTGGCTGGAATGTTTGTGCCCCACATGGAATGTTTCGGTGTACTCTCGTGTCGGGGGAGTCATTGTTCGCGAAGTTCAGTGTACGTTTTATTCTGAATTTTTTGCTTTTTTTTTCTTTTACTCATAAGGAAATGCACCATCAAAGAGTAATTATTGCCATTGTCGCGAAGTAGCTCTAACGTCTACTTAAGTCGTAAATCATACGGAAAGAATAATTTCGAGAACGTATCAGTTGTAAGATTTGCGAATGTGACCACTAAATCAGTCCCCATTCGACTAATGGGACATAAATGGCTGAAAACAGACAAATCATGCAACACTAGTTAATGCAATCAAAAACCACTTCAACCTGGTGACAAAAGAGTTTGTGTCAGTTTTTCCTTGCAAGTTGCAACCCTCTGTTCGCAACCACTCCAGCGCTCTGAGGTATGCCCCAGACGGAGTCAGTCGCCTTGTGCTTCCTCCTTAGGGCCGGCGCCAGAACGATGCTCAGCCTTTGTGAAACTATTTTCACTCTCCACGGTATTCTCCTCGCTTCCCGGACGACTGTTCCGACTTGTTCTGTTAAAAGAGAGGATGAACTAAAGCGCTACTGCATCTGACGAGACGAAAATCATTTATTATAAAAACAGTGTATTTATTTTCCTCCCCCTTTTCGAGAGCGGTAAGCAGCAAGCTGCAACGCGTACCGCAGCCAGTCAGTCAGCCTACAGTCTGTGGCGGTCCATAGAGATTGTGGACTCACCGTCACCGACTGACAACTAGCCACGGTGGGTGCAACCGACGGCCAAATCGTTAACTTGTTCTGGATGTTTAAATTTTCACCGTAAAACATTTTCCACTATGCCATAAACACACTGCGATAAAAATTTCCGACGAAAGAGACAAAGCAGGCGAGATGAGGACAAAAAGTAGAAGAAGCGTATTTTTTTTTGCAACTCACTTGCTCTTTGAATAGTTTCCCCCGTCGCATAAGCCAAGTGAAAGACAAGTGGGTGGCACCGGGAAGAAAACCGTAAGGACGATATACATAGAAGACCGGGGAAAATGCATTTGTTTTCTTAGCACACGACGGATGCGCGCGTATGCATGATCGTCCCCTGCCATCACTTAGCTGTGGGGACTGCTTGGAGAGAGCTTGCGAGTAGACTGTGCAGTAAAAAGCCACACTCTTCTCATAACGTTGGACAGGTCGAGAAATAGAAAATGGTAATTTTGGGTGCAAATTTCACTGTGCGAAGCTGTCCTGGCGCTCCCTCCTGGTTTTTTGTGCATGTCTTCTGGGATAAGTGAACATGACAAGATGAATTGATGGAAAAATATACCCAGAGCGGTTAGGGTTATTTTTGCTCAGGGCACATTCAATAGTTGGGAAAAATTGCTTCGCAAGCGCCACTGGCGAGATATGATTGAAGTTTCTCAAAATTATTTGTTCGTTGTCCGTTAAGTTTTCTTTGGCAATGACGGCTTTTTGTTTTCACGTCATGGAATGACGACACAACTTATTGAAGGTTAACTTTGAACTGGCATACTGCAAACCTGAATTTTACTATGTCCGGACTATTACCTAACCTTCAACTCAGTAACGATACTCTAAATTGCCAAATTTAATTTTTATTTAGCTTTTACCATTGCTTAGTGCGAAACTCAAGTCAATAAACACTCGGACGGATTAGAGAAAAATATTATGTGTTTATTTAGGACACTAAATACGCTCCCTCAGCACGCTCATAATCAACAGAGACTCGAGCAATATCATATATCTTGATTCGCGCCAAAGACGATTTGCTCCGTAGTTCACTATTGTCGAGTGTATTGTTATAACAGTTATTCCCCCTTCCGAACAACCGATACCGTCGACCCACAATCCCCAGGGGGCTTGTTCCTTGTCCCACTTATCACTTCCGTTCCGCCGTTACCATCTTCCGTGCGGATGTTTGCCAGTGTCGACTGAATACCGCCAATGCACCGTGACTCAAGTATCGTTTGTTTTTATTTGCCCATCAAGAACCGGAACGGGCAACCGGCATTTGGTTTTCTTCACTGTGCGCCATTATTTTACACCATCCAGTCGCAGCCATACGGCGGGGTTGAAAGGATTCAAAATGGCTTCATCCTGAATACGTTGCCGTTGTCCGTATCATAGCCGGGTTTTTATTGAAACTCTCGTCAATATTGCTACTAAAACTGGCTCGGCAGGCCGGGTAGACACCGGCTGAAGAGGATCCTCGTTTCCGTTTTGTAGGCGGATGGGTGGACACTAACTAGCGATAGGAAATAAATGGCGAACGGAGGAAGGATTATAAACTGGCTCATTTTTTTGTGTCAGTTTGGTACCCTGACTTGTTTCAGTGATTCTGCTACACTATCCTACCGACAAAAGGGAGGCAACTTGAATAATGATGGAAATTGATGAAGATAATACCGGCTGAGGCAGTGGAAAAGCGAACTTACTGGCACGGTTTATCGGCGGCCTGCTGTCTTCGAGAGGGGAAAAGACGTGATCGAGTTGATTCAGCAATAGCACCGTGATAGAATGTACGACAGTGCCAACTTCCACCGAGGGTGGTTTAATGTCTTTTCAATTATTAGCTGCATTGGGAAAAGATAGAATCGTTTGGCACTCATTTCCGCGACGGTTGGGATGAGTGGCTCTAGTTTAAACGAAGTATATAAAAAAAGTTGGTCATTCTACAAGATTTGTAGGACAAGCACAGCGTCTTACTCGTTAGAATCAAGAAGAAAACGATCTCGACCTCGGGGGAGTGTATGTTTCCGGATGAACCCGACTAAAAAAATCAGCTCTGTTCCCGTACCGACTCCTCAGATAACCACATTTGGATTGAGGGTTTCCATAAATTTATTATTTTGATAACCTCTGGAAGTAAAGCTAGAAATTATTTTTTGCCATAAGTATTATATTGAACAAAAAAGCCGAGGAGAATATCAGACTGCATTTGTTTTTTCCTTAAATTTGTTTATGTTTTAATCTATTTCAACAAATAATAGATATCGTAGTAGGTTGCTTGCAATTAAGGCCCCTGGTACAGACGAGCCTGCTAAATCGAAACGTGGTTAGGCATTGCAAGTCTGGAGAATATTATATGGAATGGGTCTGATGGTGTATGGCCTTTTCTATCACCCACGAGCGAAACGAACCGCAATTGTTTGCAGTCCAATATCTTTACAGCGGGAAAAGCGGAATTTTTGTAACAGTCAATGCCGCTCTCCAAGATGTACTTCCAAGATGCACCAGTACACATTATTTTTATCCCCAACGCTAACAAAAGGAACAATACTTTACCAAATCCTTTGGCTAATTCAGCTTATCGTCAGTTCTTCTCAAAAAAATTGAGAAAATAAACGATGAACACATAAAGTCATCATATCTTTCTAAGACTCCTCTTATATCAATTTACATATCAGGACGGTAAATCGTCTGTGACAGCACTTAGGGCTTTTCTTGCAAAACTAGGGAAAACTTTTGTAGCAAAAGTAATCTCACTCTCGGTGTTTCTTGATATAGAAGAAGCATTGGATATTTAATACCATGACTCAATGACTGCGGCTATGAAGAAACGTGGTTTCGACAATTGCAATATTCATATGTTTGTCCAAGGTCAGGCTCCCCCACCACTTACCCTTTCGTTACGCTTAAATCTATAATACCTTTGCGTGACTTCCTCTTATCAAAAACAAGTCCCTCTTATTGATAAAACTGGCCAAAAGGACGCACGACGAAACTTCTCCAGGAATTTGTAACTGGTGATTATTTGGCAGGAGGAACGAAGCAAACGTGTAAGCGTGTGAAAGGAAGGGTAGAACCACTTACACCCGAGCACTGATAAAATAATAAGCATGTCACTTTCTCAACAGCAGTATTGCTAATAATAGAAGTACAGAACTTGGGCATATCTTACAATAGATCAACGATTCTGGTCGCAGTGAGGAAGTCCATGCAGAAAAAAAAGTATGAAAGCAGTAAAAGGATGCCCACAAAGATGCATGATATCTCCTCTATTGTGGTTTTTAATAGTTGATGATCTTCTCAAAAAAAAAATGATAGACAAAGGTTTCGAAATAGTTGGATTCGCTGATGATATAGTCATTAATGTTCCCTCGCAGTACGATAGAGAAGGTTTGAATGTAAATTCTTCAAAAACAACTATTGTGCCACTTACACGAATAAAAAATTATACTAGATAATATAAAACTAGAAGGTGAGCCCTTACTCTCAGACAAGATCAAATACATAGGAGTACTCCTTGACATGAAATTTAACTGGAACACACATCTAGAGCAGGCCATAAGCAAAGCTAGAAATACTCTACGGGTATGTAATAAAACTTTTGGTTAGCAGTGGGAATAAAACCGAAAATGATCCACTGGATTTATTCGGATATTGTGAGAACCAAAATTACCTACGCTTCAAACGAAAGAGAAACGTGCCCAGGAAAAGTTGGAAAAACTTCAACGGCTAGCCACTCTTTCAATAACACGTGCAAAGAGGAATACATATACCAAGGCATTGAAGGCTTTACTCTTTATGCTTCCACTGCATCAATTTATACAATTAGAATCCGAAAAAAGCGGATCACAAGATCTTTAAAACTTTTTGAAGTAAGTATTCTAAAGCTATTCGCATCGATCCCCTAAAGTAATCAATAACGAAGACTGGATAGAGAAAAGATACAATTTCAAAAGACGATTTCGAATGTTTGAACGTGAGCGTGGTGTTTGGGAATGCGGTGGTTCCAATCTCCGTCCAGGACGACCATTTTCTACACAGATGGTTCAAAAATGAACAATCTGTAATTGGCCCAGGAATGGACCAATGGGCCAATGGCTAACTGTCTCTCTGACAGTCAAGCAACCTAAAATGCTCCGAAGTCTGCTTGTTTGGGAGTGTATTCAATCACTTCAAACACTGGGTTGTAATTTTTTCACTTCAAACACTGGGTTGTAGATTTTTTTCGGGTTCCTGGTCACTGTGGAATCGATGAAAACGAAAAAGCCGATGAACCTGCAAGACTTGGATCGTCTCAGCAGTTCATAAGACCAGAACCCTTCTGTGGATTATCCGCTTCTTCACTCAGAATGGAGCATGGGAGATGTTGAAGGTTGAGTCCAACTGAACTAACACTTCCATTGGTCGGCAGTCGAGGTGGTTCATCACAGCGAACGTTTTTATGACTCGCAAAGTACTGAAGCTTTTTAACCTTCATTGCATCCTAAAAAAAACTTACGTTGTTTACCCTGGTGTGTGGTTTTCCACACATACAACATTTTAATTTGTTTTGCACAAGAAACAACTTAATTTTGCCCCAAACTTTTTTTTTATTGAGTGCATACATACCTGAAGCTAGGTACCAAATAATCCTGTTTCGAAAATCGAATGAGGTATGTATGTGTGCGGAAGTATGTGTGTGTATATTTTCATTCTTACGACCAATATATCTCGCTTTTCTCAGCATCGGCTGAACCGATTCGATTGTTCTTAATCGCGTTTGAAAGAGCTAAAAGTCTAGTTATTTGACGAAAAAATATCATTTTGATCCGAAGGTTCATTCAGAAATGACGTAACGAAATGTGGTCAGCTTATATAAAAACTGATAAACTAACCGATTTTTTCTTTCAGCGATTTGACTATTTTGAGTCCTTTTGGTGCTAGATACGTTTATTAGGATTTGGAGGGTAGATTTATATTCAAAAATTGACTTAAAATTGAATGATAATTTCCAAAGGTACGTTGAAAAAAAAAAAACAAAACTTGTGGAAACGCCTAGTACATTGCAGTAGTTTGGAGGTAACCAATTGAATGATATTATGCGTAGTGTACAAAAACAATCTTGAAAAATACATTTGGATTATCTCAGCAATTGATGTATTGATTTGATTTCCTTGGCTGCAATTGGAAGGGCTTGAAGGCCATTAGGTCATCATCGGACATTTGTTTGATCCGATGGTTCATGCAAAAGTTACAAAACAAAACGTGTTTACATGATATGAGACCAATTAAACATGCTATGATAGCAATTGAACAAAAAAAAATCCTAACATCGGTTTGACCAAATAAAGCAAATTTTCGTAAGAATATTCTAAAATCTGTGCTAAGCAAAGTAAGCAAAGCCTTGGTGCTACATTCCGATTCGTTCATTATACATAGACTTCGCAGTCAAATGTTTAGTGTACAGGACAATTGCAGGGTTAGCGCTACGATCCTACTAACACTAACAGTTTCTCCCGAGCCGAGACTCGAACCCACGACGACTGGCTTGTTAGACCATCTCGGGAGATCCATTCTAAATTTATTTCAATATACCTAAAAGTGCGAGTATACTTATCTTGCAGTAGACATAAAACTGTGTAAATGTTGAACACTGCTCAACCAGGCTGTGCAAATACTAAATAGGTACTTTTAGCATTAGCGTATTCGTAACCCATATGTGTGAAATTCTCACACTAGAATGGAACAAATAAACACACACTTTTACACATGTCCCACGTAGCCTTTTGATTGATTTGAATTTGATGCGAGTTACAAGAATGCACCTTTATACATTTCTAAAATCAGTCAAACACTCATACACATACTTCCGCACACATACTTCCGCACACATACACACCTTATTCGATTTTTGAAACAGGATTAATTGGTATTTATAGCTTCAGGTATGAAAGCACTCAATGAAAAAAATATGTTTGGAGCAAAATTAAGTTGTTTCTTGTCCAAAATAAATTCGAATATTGTATGTGTGGAAATCCACACACTAGGGTAAACAACGTAAGTTTTTAAATATCTCATCAACCAAAAATATTTTTCGCTTGGAGAAAATGTTGTTTTCCACACAAGGGTTCAATGAAGGTTAAGCATATATACTAGTCTAACAACAGGGTATCATCCGAGCCGTCGGCTATGTGGCATGGAAAAAGACGTCTCGGAACTTCTGTTATACAGATGTCCGGCAGTTTTTGGCAAAAGATAAATGTTCATCGATGGAGGGCTACTAGAACCCTTTGAAATCCGGAAAACAACTCTTAGTACGGTTGTGCGCTTCATACGAAACTGAACTAATGCTGCTGGTCATATCATGATGACCACTTCCAATATTGGAATGTTATCCTGACTTAACGAAAAATTAAAATGGCGCTTAGGAAAAAAAAAATAGTCGCAGTGACGAAAATATCCAACACGAGAAAAAAAAAATGTTCCCGCTGGTGGTTCGTCATAATCTATTTCATTAGAAGACAGCAGAGCAAAGAAGTTCAATGTCAGGGTGTTAAAAGTGGTTACTTGTAATAAGGACAATTCAGTATACGGGATACAAACAGTCGAACAGATAACCCGGCGAATCGAGACGTGGATATCAAATCAATAACCACCACAAAGAGCTTGTTTTTCGGAAGTTGCAAAAAGATCTAAGATTTTGATTTCGGTCGCGCTGTGGGCCGAAAATACACAACCAGTGGACCTGACGACCCGTCTTGGTAAAGTTTCGAAAGATTCATTAACTTATCTACTTTCAAAATAGTATCAACGGTGCTCCGGAAGAATTTTCTCATTGCTGGCAATCCTGTATTTCGGGGATATGCTCCGAAACAGAAGAATTTTATGCCACTAAAATGGTTCTTCCGGAACAGATTCCACCAGGGCTTCTAGTGGCCAAAGAAAGTATTAAACAATACATCGTCACATACCATCCATTATGGGTATTTTTAGAATCGGGATGATATCTAGAGACCGGAAAGCGACCCCCGACGATATCTTGGATTCCAAAATGGCGACTTCCGGTTTCTAGAAGCGAACCTAAATTGGCTGAATACCATATAATATTGATATTCCGGAATCGGATACCCAGAGGCCGGAAATCAATTCGCCATTTTGAAATTTAATTGGATGGCTTCCGATTTCCGACAAATAGCTGAAATTGACCAAACTACCTCATATGCGCAATTTTGTAACCGAGACGATGTTTAGGGACCTGAATTTGAATTAAAAAATAGCAACATCCAGTTTCTGAAGGGGACCAATTCGGGCCGAATACCATCGAAATGGGTGTTTTTATAATCGGTAAGATCTTAAGACCAGAAATCAACTCCATAAGCTATTTTGAAATATGAGATGGTGATTCTCGATTTCCGGAAAACAGGCAAACTTGATCAACTACCAGCTAATATGAATATCATTGAAATTAGGATGCTGCACAGAGACCTCAAAACAACACTAGACCGGAGATCATCACCTTGAGTTTCAAAATGGTATGTGAAAATGATTTTCGGTCTCTAGAAATCCTATTGAGTGGTAGTAGGCCATATTTGAATCTACTCTAGATACCGGAAGTCGCCATTTTTATTTTCTAAATAGCCTAGGGTTATTTTAAGGTCTCTGATCTTGATTCCGATTCCGTTAGTGCTCATATATCATAGGTGGTTTTGGTCAATTTTTTCTGTTTTCCAGAAACCGGAAGTCCCCATCTAGAATATCAAAATGGTGTCTGAAGTTGATTTCCAGTTTTGACCCATTTTAGATGGGTTTTGGTCATGTTTGATTCTCTTCCAGAAACCGAAGTTGTAATTTTGAAATTCAAAATGGCCTCTGGGGTCATTTTCAAGTCTTTGATTATCATCCTGATTCCAAAAGTACTCATATGAGGTACTAATTGTAATTGTATCAATAAAATTCTGGATTTTCGGGAATAACAAAATTCTTTCAGGGCACCGCTGACACTGATTTCAAAGTAATAAGTGGCTGAATCTTTTAGTGCTGAAACTATTTGAATCGGATGAAAATTGTCAAAGTTACAAGAGTTCTCACTTGTAGGTACCTCGTCGGGCATGTAACGATGCGTTTTTATGGTCGCGCTGTGTCCGAAGCAGCATATTACACAACTTTGATGCACCTTGGGGTTTTCTTCACCAAAAGTTAGTTTGAGGTTCAAGCTTTATGAAATTCGTTTGTAAATATTGCATCGGGGAAAACTTGAACAAAATGAGTTTTGGAATTTGTTTATGATTTTAGCCCACTAATGGAGACGCGAGATGCATGAAAACATGGTGAAGATGTAAATAATATGAGAATAAAAGAGAGGAAGAGAACGAGAATGAGAGAGGTAGAGAAAGAGGAAGAGAGAGAGAGAAGAGAGAGAGAAGAGTGAGAAGAGATAGAAGATATAGAAGAGAAAAGAGAGAAGAAAGAGCAGAAAGAGAAGAAAGAGAAGTAAGAGAAGAAAGAGTAGAAAGAGAAGAGAGAGAAGAAAGAGAAGAGAGAGAAGAAAAAGAAGAAAGAGAAGAGAAAGAAGAGAGAGAGAGAAAAGAGAAGAAAGAGAGTAGAGAGAGAGAAAAGAGAAAAAAGAGAAGAGAGAGAAGAGAGAGAAGAGAGAGAAGAGAGAGAAGAGAGAGAATAGAGAGAAGAGAGAGAAGAGAGAGAAGAGAGAGAAGAGAGAGAAGAGAGAGAAGAGAGAGAAGAGAGAGAAGAGAGAGAAGAGAGAGAAGAGAGAGGGAAGAGAGAGAAGAGAGAGAAAAGAGAGAAGAGACAGAAGAAAGTGAAGAAAGTGAAGAGAGAGAAAATAGGGGGAATAGAGAGAAGAGAGAGAAGAGAGAGAAGAGAGAGAAGAGAGAGAAGAGAGAGAAGAGAGAAAAGAGAGAGAAGAGGAGAGAAGAGAGAGAAGAGAGAGAAGAGAGAGAAGAGAGAGAAGAGAGAGAAGAGAGAGAAGAGAGAAAAGAGAGAGAAGAGAGAGAAGAGAAAGAAGAGAGAGAGAGAGAGAGAGAGAGAGAGAGAGAGAAGAGAGAGAAGACAGAGAAAACAGAGAAGAGAGAGAAGAGAGAAAACAGAAAGAAAAGAGAGAAGAGGGAGAAGAGAGTTACAAGAGAGAAGAGAGAGAAGAGAGATAAGAGAGAGAAGAAAGAGAAGAGAGAAAAGATAGGAGAGAGAAGAGAGAGAGAGAGAGAGTTGAGAGAAGAGAGAAGATAGATAGAGAGAGAATGGAGCAAAAGGTAGAAGAGAGAGAGAGAAGGATAGATAGATAGATAGATATATAAATAGATAGATATCAAAACCATCGAAAATCGCTGAGAGAAGCATATTGAGCTGAAAGCAGACCGTGTGGAGAAATGAATTTATATTTTTCTAAAATTTTGGTGTTCATTTGTCAAGCAAACGTATGCCGGGACGGCGTAGTTTGCCGTACGAATACATAGTTCGTTGTACATAATAGATCAAACCATTCCATTAATAACGTTTTAGCAAACTAAGAATTTCCGCATTACATTTTTATTGCCCCAAAGGCCACCAGGGAGCTTGCCGTCAAAACGAAACGTTAACATAACCGTCAATCGTTCATTTATCGCTCCTCATCCGTTCTCCGGTCAGGCCCTAATAAATGCCAAACCAGTTAATAAAGCTTCTTACTTTCACTGGCGAAGTACACGAGACTGTCCCATAAATAACATCGGATGCTTTTATCTCTCGACTGGCGCGAGGCCAGAGGTCAATCGGACGGCACGCCGCTGGCTGTCCGGGAAAAAGCACGACCCGTCTAGCTTCACTTGCACTGAATCCATTTCATCCATCGCCAGCCAGCCAAACGACACACTCGTACGCGAGTAGTATCAACGTACGTTTGCGACCACCGTTATATTCTAACATTACCACAACTCTTCATCCAGCCAAGCGACCCTTCATTTCCCTTCAGATCCGTGGGAGTCAGTTAGTCGGTCAGTCAGCATCCAAAAACACATCGCAATATTTCAGCCCTATAAAAGGGCTGGAAAGTTTTATCGTTTTGTCAGAACTGAAGGGTCAATTAGAGAGATAAAACAGCCTCGGCAGCCTCACACGAGAAAAAGTTCAATGGAGACACTGTCCACCCGGGTGAACCCTCAGTTTGCAAAGACATTGTTTTTATTATCAATATACTACAGCAGTAGAGAAAAACTAGTCTGGAATCAATTTCAGATCCAGGGCGGTAAAGAGTTCAACCCAACGAACAGCGAAATAAATGCGGTTGGAAAGCAATTTAGAGAAAACCGCAAAGTCTCTTCAACCCCACGTACAACAGAACTTGGGGTTGAAGGAGAATTTATTTCGCACTTACAGCGCGTTTCAGTACCAACCGTTCCGACGGCTATCCCACTCTCACGCGTGTGTGTGTGTTGATATGTTTCAACTTTAATAAGTGTTATCGAAGCGGTTCGAGGGTTTATGTTCTTCAATAACTTCTCCAACGATAGTTTGAAATGCAGCCATTAAGTTTAAAGTTTTAACTAAAACTATCACTGCTTATCACTAGCTATTCTATCAAATCCATGTCATTTCGAGACCGTAATCAATTTCATCACCAGTGATGAGAGTCTAGTGTAACCCCTTTTTTCTCATCACAACCGCGAAGGCTATCTGATTACAAAGAATCTCCTTGACCTAGACCGACATACTTTCCTTATCCTTAGAGTTTAACATTTCAAAGCAGCAAACATTTTCCCCTCTATCTAGCCTGACTGTTCCCCGAGGGATGTTTCGTATGAACTTTTTGCCGGAGAAATTTTTATTGGCCCTACCCCCGCTTGCTGCTACCCTCACCCCGATTCCTGTGAATGCTGGTTCAATTGTTACTTTTCGGATGATAAGTTTTCCAGCCCATCCGGGACGGTGTACGGTGCAGATGAGCACCAGTCAGAAGGAAGTTGTAGATAGTTGGTAGGATGGCCTTTGTATATGTGTTGAAATTTCGATTCAATCGTCACATCTCAAAGGCCGGAAAATCGATGAACGAAAACGATCAAGCATTCGGGTTTCACTCGCTGCTCTGATATCAGGGTACCGGCAGGCGATGAAAGGTTCGGAGGGAAGAGTTGGACAACCGATGGCAGGATGAAGAATTGGCTCTTTGCAATGTGTGAAATGGAGGGTTGAAATGCCTTTCTCGTGGTTTGGAGAGAATGTCCTCTTATAGGATAGGTATGGATAGGAATGTGCTGCCCGATTTGTGCTTTTTGACACCTGAGTGAGTAATTTTCGGTTAGATTGCCGAGCACAGTTGGTTGGTCCTGTATACTGGTTCAAACGTAAATTACTATTCAAAATCAACGTTTTTCTTTCCCATAAAATTGATTTTTCATCATCACATTGCGATTCTAAAACCAACCTCCTTACATGCTGGAAGGATTTAAGAGTTCATTAACGAAGCCAACAGCGGAGGTAATCGAATTTGTATTTATATCATTGGCGAAACAAACTCCAAATTGATTTTCATCTGTGCGATTTGAAACGTATCGAAAAAATTACTGCTGATCCACGCAAAAGCTACCCTCGATTCTCGCAAGAGTGTGCTCTGCCATATAACGTCAGGTTTCGCGTTGCTTTTGACGAAGAAAAAGATAGCTACGCCGTTTCCCCCGTCTTCTGTGCTACGGTCGATCCGGTCAAGGACTTAAGCCGGCTCGAATTCAAATCGATGAATAAATTCATTAACCGTCATCCGATTTGATATATTCCCGATTCGATGAGCGGTGTGACGATAGGTCTCTCCTCTTGGCTCCCAGTTAAGATGATGATGACTGTATCATAAATTGTGAGCAGCATTTTTTCTGGAACGTAAATTTAATAATGATAATAGAGTATTGATGGTGACCAAGTCATTTCAGTATTTACTGAGGAATTCAGAGGTGATCTGTGTTTATTATGTAGGTATATTATAAAACTATTGGAGATTCTTGCGAGTGATCTTCTGTTTAGTAAAGTGAAATCATACATCACCGGGGAGCAACACGATTTCTTCCCCAAACGCTAAGTTTTATAGAACATTGGAAGCAGCACTAATGGTGTAATCAGCTTTAAATGAGGTTCTATTTTGTTTTCCACAGTTACTGGTAAAAATCTATTTCAAAACCTTACATGTTATTTGGCTCTTCAATCCAGATCGATTTATGGCCGCACAATTAAATGCTGCCTATGAACTATTCGTGTTTGGAATTCCGATTGATAATTTTAACCAATTTGGATTAAAAACATCATTTGTGTCACATGAATTTACATATACATAAAAAATATCAAATAATATTCGAAACTGACAAAAGTTGTTTCGTTTGTATCTTCGAGTAAAATTATTTGTCAGAGAGCCAAATTTTCGTTCAAGGAAAATAAAAAATAATCACTTGGGAATAAATCTCGCTATTACAGATTGTAGAAAATTAGTTCCAATTTATAGGTCGTCTCAAAAGCAGAAGGAGCGGGAGCGTTGTCTTGGTGAAAAGGTACTTCAATCTTCGCCATATGCGGCCACTTGGTCTTTATTTCAACGTTCAATCGATCCAGTAACGTGCAGTAATATTGTTTCTTGATTTTTTTACCACGACCAAGGTATTACATGAATATTATGCCGCGAATCTCAAAAAGATACTTGCACAGACAAACAAACGTGCTTCTTCGAAATAAAAAAATATGTAAAATCTTCGTTTTTGTTCGAAACGTTACACCATGTGAGCCTACTACCTAACAACTAATATTCATAGAAATGATTTTGGTCTTTGCTCATAACAGGTGTTGCGGTCAAAAATTGGTCAACTTCAAATAAGCGTATTTTTTTTAAATGTATCTTTTTTTTGATACTGAACACCCCTCATTTTAAAGATGTGTGTAGCATCATGCCCTATGTTCGATTTAAACATTTGCTCATCAGTTGTGAAAATGGCGTTGAAGCAAGAGAAGCAACGCATCAAATTATGCTCGCGCATCGCGAAAATCCGAACATAGGGGAACTTCTCCATTATTCATCTCATTAAGCCAATATTCACGAAGAATGCACGGATTAAACCCCAAATTTTCACAAAATCATTGAACAAATTAACAAAATACGCTCACGTGCTCTTATAGAATCGCCCAGTATTGTATATTTAGTAAACTTGGCTGGATTTATCCTGAATTTTGTAAAACAAACCATTTTTCACAACGCTTCTATATCCATCACAAAACTTGAATCACTGCTCAATTATTCATCTCACGACGCCCCCATATTCAGCCCGTCGTAGTAGGTTACCTAGATATCCACTGTAGCTGTTTACGTACAAAATTGGTAACCTAGGTAACCACTGCAGTGCTGTCAATTATGTGGGAATAACTCAACATTTTCAGTATGATTTTTCCGTATTATCAGAAACTGCTTTGGCAACTTTTGATTTTCTTCAACGCAGTGAAAACAGATGTAAATACATGTATACAATTGAAATTTAGGAATTGTAGAAATTCTTTCATATATACCAGGTCCGTTAGTGATGAAAAAACTTTAGTTGGCTGCTGAACGAGTCCCATTGTAGCCGAACAGTGCGCGGATTTTGTTTTCTGGGGTAGGTGATTGAATTAAATGAGTTTTCGAGTGCAGATGGCCGACTGGAATATCAAATTAAGTGCTTTTAAGTGAGTTTCTGAGGACTATACTTTATGGGGAGTCTAAAGTGAACTAAGCAAAATCCATTCCATATATTAGCAGATTGGTTTAAGAAGAAAATATGCGTTTTTTTCTTTTTTCAATTGTGTTTTCATTTTGTACGAGATGAATATATGGGCTGAGATGAATAATGGAGCAGTTCCCCTATACTCAACTGAAGCTAACAAAATGTTTGTTCAAGACAATAGAAAATCATATATGTTATTAGCCGGTGAGGGCAAAAGTGGTAGGGTAGAGCGGGGCTAGTTGGTCATATTTGGTCAAAATGTTCTGTAACTTTTTGTAGGATACATTATGGCAAAAACTCATTCCATGGAAGTATTGTGTTAACTCTATAGCATCTAGAAAAAATATAAACTGTTCAGAATAGTTAATGATTTTGCGGATATTCTATGATTTTTGAGTGGATGTCTAATTGGCCAACTAGCCCCTCAGCCGGGGTAAGTTGGTCAGTGTGTGGGGTAAATTGACCATTTATATTTCGGAAGGACAATCCAGTTTTCCTTCCTTACTGCATTTGCGGCAGCCTGTAGCGTCTCAGCGGAGGTCAAACCGCATCCGGTTTTTTGTTTATACGTTTGCTTCCCGAAATCCCAAACCACGAGAAAAGTAACTCATGATTGCATGAAAAAAACGTGTTCCTCTTTCATACCTGACGAGAAATATATGTTGAAATCTCTCTAAAAGTTTGGTTGGGAACTAAATCAAAGACAATACGGGTTAAATTGAGAACCGGAGCCAAATTCTAGATTCGCATCTGCAATCACAAGCACAAAACTATAGCTACATTAGTTTTTTTTTTTTTTTTTTTGATGAAAGCTTACTTTCGCCGAAATTTTCATCAGGTAGAAGGCATTTGTCGATGCATTAGTGTACGTTATAGTTATTTCAGATCACTGACTCAGCATTTATAGTGTGCAATAAAATATTTATCAAAATGACCATGAAATGGAGATAATTTTTACTAAATAGTTTATAGGTTTAAATAAATGGTTTTACTAACAAGAGCACATGCTTTTTTGCTTGGATTAAGTTTGCATCACTAAATGCGCTGTTCCTGACATTGCATTTACTTGGTTACTCGAATTCATTTATGATGCACATATGACCAACCAGCCCCGCTAGTATGTGACCAACTAGCCCCTCATGTATTAAATGTGAAAATTACTTGAAATATATGAAAATAAAATTTTGGCGGAAGTTTGCTTTACACAACTTAAAACTAACCAAAATGATTCATAATACGTATAATACGTTGAGCTATGTTTATTTCAATTTGGCTAGCTTTGTTTAGACAAAAAGTTTCAACTTGAAAACCGAGTAGAATTGATGGCGAATTTGGCACCAACCTGTATTTTTTACACGTCCTAATTTAAACGGTACTTCATTTTGTCATTTAGTTTATCTGGTTATCCGCTACATATCACCCATATAACACGATTTTTTTGGATACGTAGATTCGAAGATATTCTCATTGACCAACTTACCCCGTAACCAACTAGCCCCGCTCTACCCTACATGTGCCATTTTTTCACTTTTTGGATTTTTGTATAATTTGATGAACGCAATAAAATACCATAATTTCAAAGGAAAGCCGAGATCTAATAACTTATACCAGACTAATAGCCAAAACAATTTTCAGTTTTCTTTTTCCGCGGTATTTCTGGACCCGGAGGGCAATCGGTAGTCTATCGAAAATTGAACCTGGGACCGTGTAGTTATTATCGGCCAAATAACAATCCTAAAGATACCAGGGTGTTTTCTTTTGAATTGGCCCCAGTCTATCTAGATTATGTAAAATTTCATCTGTTACCAAACACATATACACTAGCGCCATGAAATGACAGAATTCCTTAACAAACCGATCATCATCCTATAATACTCAATAACTTGGACAACTCTGCTGAAGGCATGAATGTTCTATGTCCTAAGATTAGCGAGCTATAATGCATCCTTCATGCTCAGACTGGACATGTACCACTTTTGCTCTCAACGGCTCATATTTGTCAGTAATTAGTACATTATATTAAAAGCTAGTCGACGATTATCCATACTATACAAGAAAAAACGAACCGAAAATTTATGAGCACCTAAAACCAAACAGAAAACAAAGTTGATAGAACAGAAGCCTAGAAGACAAAAACAGCATTATAAAAAAACAGAAATTCAGTATACATGAAACCACAAGATTTAATATTAAAGTGAAAATACGAAAAATTTAGAATCATTCATCTTGGACCATATTCGTAGGTCTGCGTTGAAAAAAATCGACCAATCTCACGTTGACGGATCGTTTTCGACTCATGTATATTTTGTATGGAAACCTATGGAGAAATTGATGGAATATGGAAAACACATATTACTCGAATCGTGCTCTCCGTGAAACTTAACAGATTCTACATTTCCTGTTGCGACTTCGGGAACATATTCGTTATTACGTTATTATTATTCGACTTTTCTGTAAACGACTAACTACTTCATGAGTTATTTTATTTTGAACGAAATAAAAAAAATCTTCGTTCGTCAGAGTGTTAATAATAATTCTACTAGTATAAACAACCAAATCACAATAAACTATGAAATGTCACATCCATGAAATTGCACTACAATATGACAGGTCGAAAACGACCCAGTCTGACTGAAAAGTCCCACAATCTAATACCACTACTGCCATCTAGCGGCAAACATCTGAAAAAGGTTTTTTGTCGATGCCTTAATCTTCATGCAACAAAGAAAGGAAGTTTCAGTCAAATATTATAATCGGACGTATTGATTCCCAAAACTAAAATTGGATCGAAAACGACCCCAACGTAGGTCTACGATTGTACCAGTATGTAAACCAAATTACAAACTCAAAATACAACTACAGGAAAAACAATAATAGTTCATAACAACAGATTGACTAAAAACCAACCAAATTTCATAACTAAGAATGTAATATTGTTAAGCGAAAAAAAAATATCAAAAAACACAATACAAAAAAAGAAAAAAAGAGAAAAGTAGGAGGTTGTATCCAAAACACGACCGCATAACTGACGTAGAACTACGCACACCATTAGGAAATGCATTGTTGTAAGTGTTTCATTAATGTGTCATAAAGTCTCCAAACGCTTGCTTTGTGCTGCCTCAAACACGAGCTGTAGAAGCTGTTTCACATTCAGTAAATTGCTAGTATCCAGCACAGATTGCTCGCTTGAGTTGTCAAAAAATGATTAACCTTCAAATACTTGTTTATTTGCCTTAAGCTGCCTCAGTAGTGGGGCAATAACGGAAGTCTGACGACACATGCTGAGAAGTGAGAAGAACCGCTCTGCTCCTGAGACATGGTGACCAACCACAGGGCAAATGATTTGTTTAATTTAAAGACAGCCACAGGCGCAACCCGCTGCAATCCGCTGTTACTGTTGAGTGTTAGTATCTGCTACTACTGTTGTCAACGTTGTGGACGGTCCAGCCAGCTTACCTTCCGACTAATGAATGTAGCCGATTTTACCAATAACACTCTTTTATAGCAGAAGGTTGGTACGAAATAGGCCACGCCTTTCTTTTCAGTTTTACCATTCTCTAATGTTCTTTAGACGAATTATTCCACAATTCGCATTTGATGTTTGTATACAGCGAATAAACACCGATGGCGCTCTCACACACGCAACGATTTTAACGCGTATCGTGTTGCGTTTTGTAACATCAAGCGATTTCGTTTGCTCGCTGTTGCGTGTTGCAACTGAGCAGCTGGGAGACGACGAAATTCTGTTCATGTTGATTGATTGAATCGACTTCAATTTATTCCTGTAAAGTCGAATTAATCACCTTTGTTAAGGCGTTCTAACAGAACAGGACAGTTTGTTGTACAAAATCGGTTATGTTGATTGCAGCTTTTGTGCTGCGCCAATAGTGGGGGGCATAAGGTAAATAAATCAAGTAAATTTTTTGTTCGCGACAGAATTTGATTGCTAGAACCCAGCACAGAATGCTTGTGTTATTGCCAAAAAATTATTAACCTTCAATTACTTGTTTATTTGCCTTGAGAAAGACATTTTGCTGTTCAAAATCTGCAAAAGCTGTCTTCGCATTCAGTGAATAAGACGTCCGCGACAGATTGTGTTTTTTTTTTGATTCAGCACAGAATGTGTTGTTGCCAAGATAAAGTAAAACTTTATCGCGGGAAGAATACCGAAGCCCTTAACTGGCATATCGAGACGTTTGGTGCTACCTCGCTGCTGCTTAGATACGTAATGTGATTTCCCGAAAAAAAATTAACGATGCGTTTTGCTGTGAGAACAATAAACGGACAATATTTTTTATTGTAACCGTAAAAAACACGGTATTTTTACTGTAAGCTTGCAAAAGATTGTTGTCATTACCATGTTTTAACAACGTTTTTTGTTGTTGAATCTACCCCCAACAATAATTTTACCATGAAAAACATTGTCAGTGACTTCTAAATGTATGGAAAAAATGCCTGAGAAAATGCTGTTGAGATACATAACGACCCCGCTTTTTCATGGTAAAAATAGCAAAAACGATGTTTTTTATTGTTCTGGACAATAATATTTAATGTAAAAGTGATCTTTTAAGGTTTTTTTCATGTTATTTTTTTCGGGTTGTTTACTGGCGTAACCCGCTGCTGCTACTACCGCAAATCGCGGCTAACTAGTTATACTATTCTGTCGACCTTTTTAGGGAAAGGCAGCAAGCGACCAATCAGAGGACGTTATTTTCGTTTCAACAAGGCTTGACAATTTTCAATAGTACAATAGTTCGCATAATCAATCAACACTTTTCTACATTTGAGTGGATGCGTGTACAATTTTCCAATCAATTGCTGCAAGAATCAAGGAAATCGGTTGAAAACAAACCGATTTATAAGCATTTAAAAAAGGACATTTTTCGTCCCCTTTTCGTTAATAGTTTTCCTATTTACATTCCTATGTGGTAGGCTAAATAAAAACATAGTTCTACGTCAAAAAAAAGTCAATTATTTATTTTGGGCGAAGCAATTGGGGAAATAAAATTTAAAATAATTCCACCCTATTACATTATTCTCTCTAAGGGGGATGGTGTAGCATGAAAAAATCCATGGTTAATTAATATACAGACAGCATGATAAATACTAAACTAAACTAATGTACAGGCAGCAAATTGAAATAAAGCCTAAAGAAGCACACCTTTTGTGTCTCTCTTTTTGGTCTCTACCCGTCACCACACTTTTCCTCATTCAGCGAAACCCATATCGGCTGATGTGCTTAATATTTATTCACCGAAAAACCCGACGTTCACAAATTGCATTCATTGATGCCGCCCCAGCTGTATCATCCCTAAGAGTGTCAGAGATCGTTTGGTGCAGTCCCCGGGGTTGATCATCACTTGTTGCACTTACTCACTACTGAAGTGTCGACTGGCTCTAATGATATTTCTCACGTCTAGCGTGACAATTGCGTATTAGCTTCCTTCATGAAGATAGAATCCGCCATGAACCTACCTTTCCGGAAGCCGAACTGATTGCTTGACAGACCATTTACATCCTTCGGTGTTTCTAGCCAGTCTTTTGTGGATAATCTTCTCTAGCACCTTTTCAATGATACCTAGTCGGCAGATAGATCTATACACCGATGGATGACCTATTGGTTTGCCGGTCTTCGGTCTTCTCAAAGAGCCGAAGGTCAAGGACTCGACTCCTGGTATGAAAAGAGTATCACAATGATCCACTCCAGCATCGCTGGTTACCGCTCCACAGACACCAACACGGGTCTTGACTATTACGATCCTATATGAGTCATTTCACGGGTTCGTTTTGGCAACTCGTTTTATGGTATTTATTGCAGTCATAAGTACCGAAGAACTGCTATCCAACTACTGTAATAACCGGGTAATCACTTTTCTGAACGCCGTCTTCAAAACACTCTATCAAATAGCTCCCCCGAACCAGAGCATCGGTACACAAGGCGAGACCAAGGATGGTTGGCCATCTCGTTCGTGAGCGACAGCAGTCGTATCGAAGCTGAAGAGGGGGCAAGGGTTACGAATGAAGAACTCACGGTGATCGCCAACTACTTACAGGTGTTCAAGGTACCGGGACTGAAATAAATTCCGAACCTGTCCATCATGCGGAAGTGCCTGGGCAACTGCCTCTTCCCGGAGAGGTGGAAGCAACAGAAATTGGTTTTATTACCGAAGGCTGAAAAACCGCCAGAAGACCCATCGGCAGGAGGGTCTATATCTGGTTGCTGGGGAGACACAATCATTCTCGATGATCAGAACGAAAATGTTCCAATTCTGTGAACGCACTGACTAATTCCGACTGAAGTATCCGGATGGATCGGGAGGCGCCATGGAGAAGTGAGCTTGCTCCTGACACAGACCCTGTTAGGCTATGGTTGCGTCAGGCAATATCTACACAGGTTTGGGCACGTGGAGTTTCCATGTCTTCTTCGTATGCACACGTTTTGTGCACCCGAGGAGCGGCATGATGCTAGTGAGCGGGCCAGACACTACTCCGGACAACTTAGTTGGGAAGATATGCAAAGACTTGGGCATTTGGAGTGCTGTTTGGAAGCTCTAAAAGCTGCCACTTTGATCGTCCTGAAACTATTACGTGTGTGGCGTGACTCGCCACAGTGCTAACTGCTAGTCTTAAGGTATGAAGCATGAGAGTAAAGAAGGCGTATGAAGCACAAAAAGCCACTTCCTGACGTTATATTTTACAGTCGTTCCAGAATAATAAGCCCCATCTGGACGGGTTTTAGTGGGTTTTGATAAATTCGACCCCACTCTGTCTGTAAGCAGATTCCTTCGCCACTTAGCAAAAAAAAATCTCCATACCACTCCATATCTGAATCCAGTAGAAGGATACAAAGCTAAGGAGAAAGCTTCATTTGCGCCAATGCTGGCGTCATTCTATCAAGATGAAAACTGCTAAAATGGTTGACCTACTTCTAAGAGAGAGAGACGTTGCAGGTTTTGCACTAACTATAGTTTTTTTTACATACGCGAATTGACAGCAAATCAAAACCTGAGAATCAAAACACTTGATCGAATTGATCAGAGTGATTGCTTATGTAAATTTTTAACCAAAACGAAACAGGTCAATTTAAAAACTATTTTTTACTTCAGCACCTAAAAACCTGAACCAAAAAAGATCAACAATAACACAATAGCAACCTACCCAGTGAACTTTGAAATTAATATGTACGAAAAAAAATCCCATTTATTATCATCAAAATCAATGAATGGCTTATCACTCTCTCTGCTACCTGCCACCCACACTGCTGACCGTAGTCTTTTCATCTGCAGGCGGCGGGACCCGTTCCCACACCCCCCGCTGAACTAAGTTGTGCGAGAAAAATCTGACGTGTTAACTTCATTCGCTGTTCGGCCCTTTCTGTATTAGGCTGCTCTCACCCGTTCACCACCCCGTTCGCAACTGTGTTAAGCAAATATGATTGCTTAATTTATATGTAAATTTTTATCACTGCTCTAGGTTTATTTTGCATCAGCACACAGCGCAACAGCGCGCGGACTGACTGACTGACTGGCACCAGGGTAGGATAACTGGATTTTATCCTGTAATTCATCATCCTGCCAGTGTCGACATTCAACAGACGGAGTGGCCCAAAAAGCCAAAAAAAAAAAATATATGCCACTATGCGTCTCGTAAAAAAGAGAAATAAACAAGAAAATGGTGGCCTGTTGTGCGAGGTTATCAGCAGGAAAATCGCTCAGTGAATTTGAATTTTCGAACGTATTCATTCTAGGTGATTTTTTTCTTTTATGAAAAAAAAACCTATGTGAACGTTCATGTTACAAAGTCTAGCTTGATTTTGTTAATCTATCTCTCGACGTGATTTCTGTGGTTACGATTTCATTTATTTTGTGGAGGTTGAAAAGAAATATTTGTAATAGAATACTTCGTAATAAATTATCAAATGAATTTCTCATTCAACACCATTTCTGTATCAGTAATGAAATATACGCATGAGATGATAAATCGAATGCAAAAAAAAAATCTTCTCATTCATGTTTGGTGGGCGTCTGTTGATTGATGAGATGTTGGCAAATTCTTAATCCAAGCTCTGTGGGATACTTCAGGAGACGATTCGCTCTTGGGCTCACACAAACCAAATGACATTTTCAATATAAGGTGAAAATAATAATAATGACGGTGATTATCGTGTAAAAAGGTGGATCGTAATAAAACGGGTTGACTATTACGCTAATATTACATAAAAATTATCTCCAAGCAGAGCAAGCCAGGATACACGGGAGAATCGCATGCAAGATTGATAATGCGTATGTTTGCAAGTGAGAAAATTCGAATCAATTCGATTTCTCCTCCAATTTCCTCCGGGCAGAGACACCGTTGACCGGCCGTTGATTTATGATGACCATTCGGCCACTTCGAAGCGAGATTTCAACAGCTGAGAAACCGGAGATCGAACATCGAGAACGCAAATGGCCGGTTCATCCATTCCGGTGACGACGACGACGACGACGCATGGGAAAGTGGCGAACAACGAATTTATACTTACATGCAACATTTATTTATCTCTGCTCCGACAGCAGCAGCACTCTTGCCGGTTCGCACAGCCCCATGGAAAACAAATTGATACCGATTATCGAGGCTCGCATCCCATCCTTATTTCTTGCTTCAGTCAATATTGAACCGATTGAATCTGGAAAGTCCGTGGCAATGCGATGACCGCTGGCCATGTGAGATAGTACGCAGAAACGAAGAGGTGCCAAATAAATGTAAATTTATATTCATTTTAGTAAATTGAATCATATTTGTTTATATCCATTTACTTTGTTCGCATTCGTTTCGGAAAAGGATCGAAGAAAAAGAATTTGAAACGGGCTCCGGGATAATTCGCATAAATCTCTTAAAGAAAATTTGGAATCGTGATGAGAGCGGCTGCACATATTCATGATGGAGTATAATTTTGAACATACTTTCCTTAGTTAGTCTTATTAACTTTAAAAATAAATTTTTCAACATTATTTTAACAGATCAATAAATTTACTTCCTACGAATTTGTTCCAGGCAATTCCGAATGATCCTATTTTTGAACAATTTGATTCACGTTTGGACTTTGTGAATTTTTACCTTTTCTAGAACATGTGAACTATTTCACTAAAATTTATATATTATTTGCTTTCTTATAAAAAAAAAATGAACCACAAAACTATTTTCTAATACAATTGGCCGTTTCGAACAGTTTTCTGTCACGATTGCACACAATAATTGCTTGCAAGTCTTGCATACAAGCAGATAGCATACAATCTATCGCGCGCCGAAGCGGGGTGCCCTTTCGGATGTAATAACGGTAGCTCGGTTTGTAATCACTCGCCTCTCAGAGCTCCAAATAAAACTTTTATAACATACCTAGATTATATAACAGTGGTTGTAATTATTCTAAAATTACGGCCTTAACGTTCTCAAAGAGGATACCGCGCACACATTTTGGTTGATGTCTTAAACTTGCTATCACTGTTCGTAGAAAATCTTATCGTAATGATCGATTAGCTGCTTCACAAGCGTATTAATTTTCCCTAAGTCATTGTTTTCATAGCTTTCCATCAGCCCGAGCGTGGACGCAAAGAGGCACGCGCCAAACACGATCGCCAGGTTGGACGAGTTCATCATGTTCACGTCACTATGCTGATGCACACTGCAAGTGGTAACATTCGTGAATCACTTAACTCAAAAAATTCAAATTACTTACAGTTTTAGATGACGTATGAGGTACTTCAACGTATTTCTATGAATGGTTTCCATTTTCACTAGACCTAGTTTGATGTTATCAATGGCTTCGGCTTCATCTTTGTATAAAAGAAATAATGTTGGTTAGTTAAAGAAACGTGTAAAGAACAAAACTACCACCTTTGGTTTTAAGAACACATTGTTCGTAGACATCCCTCGATATCAACGGAGACTTCAACTCCCGAAAAAACAGCTTAAGCGAGCCCGTTAGCGAGTGGACATCCTGCTTCTTGAGGAACTCGTATTTTTTCGGAGAACGCTTCTCGTTCAGTTTCTTCTTGATGTTTTCAATGGAATTTTTATTTCCCGATGCTCGGTACAATCCACTGGTGTTGATGTACTCGTGTTCTTTGAGAATTTCCGTTACCTCGAACAGGAATCGGGGTATCTGTAGCTTTTCGTCCCTTTCCACGTGGTCCAGCTCTACACCAAAAACCAGTCCCTCCTCGGGGTGTCGCGATGAACTGAGCGGCAGGACGGCTTTCACCTTATCCCGGAGCCATTCTCGCTTGCCGGCGGAGGGTGATTTTTCCTTTTCCTGAGGAGTGACATCCGGCAGGTTTTCCGTACTTTTAGATTTGTACGTTCCAGGGCAGCTGTCGGCAGTGGGGATTTGCGATTTGCTGAAATTGGTAGAAGCAATGGTACTGTGAAAAATTAGTTGAGCAAGTTGGAGAGTAAACCTACCCATTTATCCGTAAAGCAGCTGGATTACCTGGTGGGCTTAAAACGGAAGGTGAGGAAGGTGTTTGGGTAATTACTTTAGGGCTTTGATCGCCCGGTGTTGGAGGGCACTTGTCGGTGTTTTCCTCTATCACGGCTAATGTAGTTTCTGTCATTACCTGTCGGAAGAACCAAATGTGTAAGTAACAAATTAGTTAGTAAAGTGCATTGATTATCCACAGTGTGAAATTCGCTTATTTACAGATTCAAACATGCAAACAAATGGTGACTTTATTAAAAAAAAACTACTAAAGATATACTGAGATCTCTACTTAACAAAACAAGTGTTAGTTACATTTTTTCATGCATTCGAAATTGACTTCTTCTGTTAGTTAGTAAGTTACTTTTTATAAAATTATGATATTGAATATAATTTGACCCTTCGCACTTTTGCAAATGTTATCGAGTAAACGATATGATGTGTATGGTATACAGTTGTTCTTGTCAGAGTTCCATCATTTTTAAAAAAAGAATAAAATGCAGAATTTGTAATTAGGGACATCCGATTTTTTTACGGATGCTTTATATTATCTCACCTTCAACATTCCAGTCATTGTGCAGATTTTTTGTTAGGTTAAACGATATTTTACAACATATTGTAATTTGAAAAAAAAAACGCATTTTTTTTCAAGAAATCATTCAGTATATTATCTTATTAGCCAATTGTTCAACAGCGTCGAAGGGAGAAAACCTTTCAGAGTTATATTTCTTTTGTTTGAAACAAAATCAAAAAAAAAAACAACCTTCAATGCTCCCAGCAAAGAGATATATTCAACAGGATACTAACAGGATTTATGAATTCCAAATGTTGTTATTTTCAAACAATTTTTCAATAATATATATGTCAGTAAAGTTACATTTATCAGTTTGCCCTATGCTTAAAAAGTTTATATGGGCATCGAACTCGCTTTGCGGAGTAATGTTTTTTAACGGAGCCTAAATTTTCTTCTATTTCCTAATTTTATTTGAAATTGAGTGACTGCAATAAAAAATGTTGATTATTGTTGGTTTTTCTTGCGTTCTCTAATGGAATAAACCGCAATCTCAGGTAAAAACTACCGACCCTTACTCCAAATTCTAGCACCTTGCAAGCAAGCTCCCTGAACTGTCAAGAAGCGAGGTTATGTTGCAATGATTCATACAGATTAACAGCGTAGAATCGTTTTAGCATCGATCTGTCAACAACAACAAAGCATGACAAACCCAATTTCCTTAAGTAGTACTACAAAACTGCCGAATTCCTAGTCAAACACTTGAGTCGTAAGAGCACAGTGGATTTACTTCGTTTACTCGAGCTTTTCATCACACCTCTGATAACACCAAGATGGATTCTAATTTATGGGTGTTTATACATAAAAAAATCCACCAACGCATCGTGCTTTTAGATGTCGTAAAGGCTTGGAGGTAGTTCTAAAGCTCCAACTAATTCTAACGATTTAATTTAGGTATTTTAAGGGAGAAACTGTTGATAGCTATGATAACCGATTGTAAAGCTTCGTACGCTGAACGAAAAGTGGTACATTTGTATGTGAGTGTTTTGAGAAAAAATAATGTTAGAGTATTTTGAAAAATGCACAATGCATTTTATAACATGTTTAAATAAATTTGTAGAACCCCTGAGGAGGCCAATTCCGAAGGGTGAAACGTCGGACAAAAAAACATAGTAGCGTTTTGATCCAATGATACGTCTGAAAACAAAACCGTATTTCCCTAAGAAAATTTATCTATTTATTATAACATAATCAAACTTGGAAAAGGTTCAAAGGTTCAAGAACCCAGAAAAATAATCTTCGTGAAACCCGAACTCAATCCGAATCGGAGATTTTTTAATGCAGAACCACGCCTCTTAGGAAACTCGGCTATATAGGGGTGTAAACCAAATAACTAAAAACGGGGAAGAAAACGAAATAGGTCGACCGCATTGTATACCCAGTACACCGGGAATGTATTCTGAGAGCTATATAAGAGCCTGTCTCTGCTCAAACCAATAAGTTACTAGTGAATGGCTACTAGGACGGTCCTTACAGTAGTTAGCAGCGTTAGCGGAAGGTGTAGCGGCAATATTTCCTCTAATAAGGTTGACGCAGAAATACATAAAGCTGTTCGTTACAACACTTGCATTGCTGCATTCGGCTGTGATCACGAATTCGTTGAATGATAGACGCTAAAATTACGATAGACTATCTCATAATGTAAATAACTCCTATCCAACACCAATAAAATAGATCTCTGAAAACAATGCCGCTGAAATGATTCTAAATGACAACTGGGGCCGTTTTAAATAATTTCAGTGTAATCACATCATTCCCAAAAAGCTTATCAACGTCAACCTTGCGATCGTGGTTTTGCGTACAACTCTTTAGTTATAGTTTTAGTGTTGTCGGACATAAAATCTAACAAAACTGGACAACGTTGTACGATATACGATAACAAAAAATGCAAGCGTTTTAATTTTTCATTAAGCTTTTTGACCCGCCTCGAGTAAAGCTACAAAAAATTTTTGAATGATTTAGATGATAATTTCATTGAATAATTTTCCGTTAGCTGCCGAACATTAAGACCTTTGTTAATAAAAGAAGCGCTTTACAAGTACGTAATATTATTATTAGTTGATGTAATGTCCTTCGGAACGAGTTGTATAGAATGCAAAAAATAGGCTTGCTGACACCGGTACACAGGCAGTGTTGGCAGAAAAAATGATTTTCAGCATTTAATACGACATACTAAACTTAAAAAAAATCTATAGCTTTTCTTAGAGACATCCTAGTTCTTCAGTGTCTTCGATAAAGTTGTTAAGCATCTTAAATACTATACTTTATCATAATGCAGTGTTATAATGAAGCGTTACTGAGCTCTTTATGAAGGCACATGCAAAATACATACATACAAAATACATACAAATTTTCATACAATTTTAAATACAAAGCACCAAGCGGAGGCAAAACCAATCGAATTCCGGTGAGCTTAGAATTGTTTGGGGCCCAAAAGTAACAGAACAGAAGAATTGTTGGCACACACAAGACGCATATTTATGTTACATTTGTCCAGGACTTTTCCTTACAAAATTATAGCATATTTTAGCATATTTTTTCGATAGCACTGCCATGATTGGCAACACAACGGCCAAACATCTCACCATTAACAATTCTATATATTTCCAAGCACACAACACCAATTTTCCGCTACGCCCAGTGGTCCCCAACAAACCCCCCCCCCCTCCCACTTACAAACTATCAAAATTCTTCGCGAGCATTCTATCAGGTTCACTGAAAAGCACATATAGCATCCACAATTCTTTCCCACAGAGGACCACATCAGAATTTCCCTGGATGCGGTATTTCTGTTTACGAACGTTCCGAGGGAATTAGTTACCAGAATGATTATTAAACAGTGGAGAGACGAGGATATCAAAATCAATCTAGATTTGTTTCTTGAAGCGATAAGTTTCTGTATGCAATCAAACTATTTTCAATACAAAAATCAGTATTACATTCAAATCTACGGTACAGCAATGGGAACCCTCTTTCACAAAAAAATGGGCGGATATAGCGTTAGGTTCCATCGTAGATAAGGCACTGACTGAACTGTCATTTATTGTCCCTGTAATCCGAAAATACGTAGACAATTTATTTCCAGTTATTCCGAAGAATGCGGTTCCCACGCTTCTAGAGGTATTTAACAGGCAGGAACTGAGGCTAGGATTCACGATTGATATTGAGGACATGATCGTAATCAAAAAGGAAAATCAGCAGCTAACGACGGAATGGCACACAAAACCAATTGCTTCGGGAAGGATGCTAAGCTACTATTCGTGTCACAAAATGCAGTAGAATAATGTCGTGGTAAACTTCATCCATAGGGTCATGTTTCTCTTAAGGAATAGTAGCATACAACTTAAACACCGACACTCCAGCACCTGCAAAACAACAACAACCCAAAAACATCATTGAACAGGTTTATTCAAAAACAAATGTCGACAATGAAGAGAAGTTGAAGATCCTACATCGATCCAACGCCAGCATACATTCCACCTTCGCCACCACCTCCGTTGCCGCAGAATCCACAAAACAGTAGCCAACAGGGAACACCAGGATCGTTTCTAGCAACAAATCCAACGTCACATATCCAGCAACAGCTTCAAGATTGTCCCAACAGCTCACAACAGGTAAAGCTAAATCGTTCTGTTCGATGCTGACTGACAGCTAAGATGCTCAGATATGATTACCCACAATACTACATAGCATGCAGCCAAACAAACACAGTAAAACAGTTTCTTTCCAAACTTTATTCACACCACAAAACAAGCCGTCAATCAGAGAACGGATATCGCTGGTCTCAACACAGCATATGCCTCTCTCTTAACTAGAATGACAAAGAACATCCCGTCTTACTCTAGAAATAGCTCTAACAGAAATAGCCAAGACACTAACCCTCAATAGCAAAAACCACCATAGTGGATGTAAACGCTGGAACAACCACAGATTTTTGAATACCATAGCAACAAAACAGTAAGAAATATTAAACTGAAACCAATAATAACAGACTAAATCCCACAGCTTTTCAAAATTTAGCCAAAAACTATCAATGTTAACACTTCCAAACTACACCATGTACACAGTTATATGCTTAAAAAAGCCACAGGACAAGGAAGAAAAATTTGAATTTGTAAGTAGACAATGTTCATAAAATGTAAAACCTTTTTAAACCATGTAAATTATTGAAACATTATAGTTACCCTGAGGAAGCCACCAACCGGTGTCGAAACGTTGGGCAAAATCAAAGAAATTGCTCAAAAATTAAAAGACCGCTGAGCCGAAACATCAACAATATCGCATGCTAGCTTGGAGGACTAATAGCGGTCTCGATCAACTAGATTAGTTGAGAGAATTCGCACACACATTCTGCATGTTGTAGGATAAGTACAACGATACACCGTGCCCCAGTGCTGAGTCGAGAAAATTTCCAGATCCTCGACCTGATCGGGAATCGAACCCGACATCACAACCGCGTGTGTGCTCAGCTAAGCCGAAATATCTCGATTTTTATAATTATTTTTTCGTCTTAGATTAAATCGTACAGACTACACTACCTATTCTTGATTCTGCTTGTGAAAACATTCTTAGAAATGCACAGTTCCAAAAAAAGAAATTTACAACTTATACAAATGAAAGTGTAGTGACACGGCCTAATAGAGCCGATCGATCAAGACCATAAGATACGGCCTCAGATAAATGAGTGCTGATCGTACAGATTGTAGTTACCTCAAGAATAAATGTAAATTAGAAAGCACATAACGGTTTCTAGCACATAAAGTTGAAAACATATACAATTTCACACAATTAATAATGTACAATACAGAGTCGTTTTAAATCATGTAAATTTGTACGTTAAGTGACATTAACTAAAAGCTTTGATTGTAAATATGCATGCAAATTAACAATATATTCATTTACATTGCATGTGAATATAATGTCACACGGAATATTACATGGTTTCCAATGCTCCATTTATGTGCATTTAAACAAATGTATTTTTTTACTGTGTGGTTTAATCATAATAAACGTCGATAAAGGATTGTTCTGGCCGTACGCAGTTCTATGGATAAAACTGGCAAAAAGCAGAGATCTTCGTAGTTGTCGGGGTGGAAAATATTTTGAGTGGATTTTCCTGAAATAGTTAGGGGCAGTCAATGCTTCCGTCGGGTATATTGAAAATAAAAATAACCTGGATCCCCAGTCGCCCTGCTGCTAACGTTTCCAAATTGAACATTGCAAGTTAGCTGGATATGCTGGGAGGCCAGGGCTGGAATTCACCTCAGTGCAGACAGAAGCACACAAATTTGTACACAACACATTTGCCATCAAACCGTGCGTGCCACTCCCGATATGTCGTTTGTGTTCTCTTCTCCCCATTCGCTCTTTTGTATTTCTTCCGCACCGAAAAAAATGCCACTGAGTACACTTTGTGCATTTGCAAAATTGTGCGACGCCAAACATTGTGTCTTACTTTGTGTGTTACTTAGGGCAATGATTATCGGATTTGACAAACGAACGATTATGGAATTAATTTTTTTTTGGTTTTTGCACTTCATTTGACTCATACTAAAATAATTTCGGAACTAATTTTCAGTGCTGCTCAATGGGTTTTGTTTCAAAACTAAAAATGGTTTCTTCCCAGAGATAGCCGCAATATGTCTCGAACATAAACAGTAGGGTGGCAATGGAAATCGACTTTTCGAATTTCGTTTAGAAGTAGAGCTCAATAGTTTCGTCTTCGAAAAAAGTTCCCATACTAAACTTCAGCTTAATCTGACTTCGGGAACACGGAAGCATTATTTTGTGACCAATAAAAAAATGCACAGGTCATAAATTTCTGAATATCAAAAAATTCTGATGCCAAATGTCCTAAAAATGCATAAAACATCGAGATCTGGTGTTATCCAAAAACAAACGAACGAACTTCTAAATGCGACGAAGGACGATTTTTTTCCATACAAATCATTACCACCCTAATGAACGGTGAAAGTGAATGCATGTAGCGATTTTATATGAATACCGGGACAGAAACATGTCTGGACGTGCGTAATATGTCCTGAGAAACACGTCCACGCCATTGAGAATCATGTTTGAATGAATTCTCAAAAATGTAGAGGGTAAATATGTATAAAACGCCCCCCCGGGGCATAACGATAAGATATAAATAAGATATAAAACCATTGGGAATCCGTAGCGGTTCACGGGACCAACCTTCTGTGCAAGTTTGATAATTGTCACTAGCAGTAAAAAATAAACAAAAATAAATTTTGATTTGAGCTGCTTCAAATCTAATTGCTTGCAGCGTTTCCGTGAGGTTTATTTTACTAGTGTATAAAGATACTGAAGGAAGCTGATCGACGAGTGCTCGGAGTTTTTCAGCGTCAAGTTCTGTGATCGATACTTCGCAGTAAACTGGAAAATGTAGTGTGGCGCAGACGCATAAATCACGAGTTGTACCAGGTATACAAACATGCTGATATAGTGAAGGTAATACAGCGGGGCAGGCTGAACATGTAGCCAGAAAGTTTGAGCCGCCAAAACTGTCTTCAGTAGAGAACCAGGAAGAGGCCGTCGACTCCGTGGTAGGCCTCGCACGCAGTAGATGTGTACGGTGGAAGATGATGCACGATCTGCTGGTGTACGAGGAGACTGAAAAACGGCTGCCAAAGACAGCAGAAGCTGGACATCTCTAATTCGTTCGGCCCTCGATCGGTCCGTAAGCCATAAAAGCAAAAGTAAAGTATAGTGAAGTAAGTATTGGAAGCACAAGACTGGCCAATGCCTTCTGAATGTCATCTGGAGTGAAGTTCAGCGAAGGGAAATTCAAGTCGTGATTCAGTTGTGCCTCAGGAGGTGCGGTGCCTGTTTTGTAAACTGACTGAAAAACTTGGCTAAAAATTAAACACCTCATTAGTCAAAATTCGCCGTTATTATAACCAACGAAATCGTAGTAGGAGCGCGAATGCACGTTCTCTCTGAATTCACGAATTTTTCAATAGCAAGTTTGCGTAGAAAATGAATTTCAGCGTTCTACTGCCGCTGGGGAAGATCGATGAATCGGGCGCAGAAGATTTCATCAAGTCTTTGGAGAATCTTATTACCTTGTTTTTTTTTTTTCTAGAAAAGCATGGGAATCTCTATTTTTCAAAAAGACATTTCCACTGACTTTTTTGATAGTAAGAATAATATCAATATTAATTGTATATATTGAAGTGACCAAAAGTTGACCATCGAATTTCATTTATTTTGCAGGGCTCAAAATCTTCGTCTTCTCATGCAGAATTTCAGCTCAATCGGACTTCGACAAAATTTCACTTTTTCGACTGCTGAACGAAAGTAGGTGCAGGTAGTAGCTCATAAAATGCTCGATAACGATTTTTTACGCCAAATGTCTTAGACAGACGCCAAGATCTGGTGTTATGAAAAATACAAAATAGACTTAGAAACTAAGACTTTGAAAGTTTTGAAATGGGAAAATCCCTCATTTAAGAATTTCTAGATTCCAGAAAGTCGATTTTTCAAATTTTTCCTAGATAACATTTGATTTTAACCTTTCATGTAATTTCAACACTTTTAGCATTAACAAAAATTTCGATACCGAATATTTCATCAACTACTACCAGTGCGTTTTTTTTTTCATCGGCTAAATATTTACATTTTGGCTCGCTTTGCAGGACCGGCGTCACACTATTTTCCCAAATGGGTAGTAAAGAATAGGAAAGGTTCATGAGTAGGAACAATCGTCATAGCGGACGAAAACATGCGTGTAGGTAAGTTATCGAGTTATTTTTTCGTTTTATTTATCAATTTTCGCGACAAAATTGTTGGAGTAGATCTTACTCTTCAGTTTTGACCAGAAACTCCCAGACAGGACGCTCCATCTGCTCCAACGTTTGCTTCAAGAAGTGGGCCGATGGCAGATCCAACCTGTTCACCACGTTTTCGTCCTTATGATATTTCTTGATGAACGACGCAACTTTCGGCAGGCACTTCTTACTATAAATTTCCCCGTTTATGGCCAGTCCGGAGTGAAAGAAGAGCGGCTTTGACATCCCCTTCTCGCTGATTGTCAGCCACAGCAGCACCTGGTAAACTTGATGTGTCAAATGAACTTTACCTCGGAGCTCACTTTCTACGTGGAGCAAGTAAAATACGAAAAGCCCTGCTGCTGCTAGTCGTTGCCATTTATGTTCGTCAGGTAATTTTCACAGTTTGGCCGGTGGCACCAACCTCCTGACCAAGCGCACGCAGCGATGTAGTCATTTTTCCCTCGGTCTTCCTTTTCAACATCTTTTGGAGCTTCTTATCGCTCAGGACCGTCGGCCATTCGGAACCCGGTTTTCCTCCGATTGTTGTCCAATAGTGCGCACTACCGATATCCGGTGTCCACAAAGTGTCGCACGATATCCGTTTTTGACGCGGCGGGGTACCGTTTTTTTGAATGAAGAAGTTTTACTGTTTTCGTCATCACGGAGAAAATCGAAAAATTTAGTGCATTTTTTTTAACTAAGGCGGACTGAATCTTCACTAACTGTAGTGAAAGTCTCACAAAATACCTTTCTAGGAGAAAGACAAAAAATGCACAAGAAGTTTTCGAAATCGATTTTTTTTAAACAAATTGCTTAGCATTGCATAAAATCTGTTGCTTTATATACTCTCGCCGAACGACATCCATTCCATCCAAGTAGTTGCTCGCACATGTGCGTGGCAATTTTAGGTTTCGAACATAGAAAACATTACATTTTCTTGGTTTTGTCTGATAATTCCGTGTGCGTAAGTACCCACGGGGATATTTTCCGAGTGGGTACTATTACCCATACTACCCACATCAACCGCCGGCCCTGTAGCTTTGAGGCACCTGTTCCCGAAGTCCGATGGAGCTGGAATTTTGACTAATCGTTCGAATTTTCCACAGAACTTTTAAGCTATAAATTTATCTGTAATGAGTAATCTGTAATTTATCTGTAATTAGTTGATAATTGAAAGAAAAAACAAATTTGTTACAAAAGAGAAAATTTTTCGTAATTGCTTCTAAAGTAACAAGAGCATAATATGCGTATATAAACTTTATGTGCAATGCGCCCAGCGGAGACACAAGCAATCGACTTCCTGTAGGTTTTGGATTGTTTGGGGTCACCAATGGAACAGCAAATGGCCTGATCTTAATATATATTCATTTCGAATCAAAAGTTCAAACATGTTACCATAAACAAGGATTACTAAAGTCGATAAAATCGGTTAAGCCGTCTCTCAGGAAACGCGGAAGAACAGTAAGTATTACTTTCACTCATGTCTGCGCAAATACAAAACAGTGATAGAGTAGATTGAAGTCGAATGTTTTATCTACACTCAATCGGTTGGTTCAGCTTAGAAAAAGTTTTTATAATGTTTACTCTATCTTTCTAGGGCAAAAATAAGTAAACGTATAAATATGTATGTGATCTAACCAGACCCCAGAGATTATGTAATATTAAAGGTTATCTAAAAAATAGTGCATTGGATGAACATTCCATTTTGAGTAACAAAATTATCTAATCGCAGAACAGAAAGTAATCACACACGATATATTCTAAAATTCGTTACTAATTCAAACCACGTGTGGGGCAACAACCATTTTCCGATATCAGTAATCGAACATGCAATCGATGTTTGCAACAACAAAAGGCAATGCTGCATAAATTATTCTACTAATCATTGCGCAATTCTAGCCTCATTCAAATATGTGGACATCGTTGTTCAAAGAATATTTTGAGAAAAATCATTAAGCAACAGTGCAAACTTAAAACATTAAAATAACATCATTACAGCCCTGCGACAGCGCACGACGAGTTAGGTGCAAATTACATGCGTAATGGAGCAAGCAATAACATGTGCGACAGCATGCATCACCTTCGGTTGACGCCGCCGCCGTGCGGCTGCTAAGCCCCCTATAGTGAAGGGTGCCAGCAAGCGACGCAGGAAAGAAACTTAAGCATTCCACCGGCTGAGAATTCCGAGCAGCAGCAAGGCATTAGTACGATACTCCCTGTTACGCGGCGGTGTGGAGGATTTACAGATATAGAAACCAAGCTTGTTAGTGGGTAACCGATAAGTAGCACGTATCGAAAAAGGGCAATCCCCAATACTCACCACGTCTTCCTCGTCGTCGTTGTAGTTTACATTGAGCAGCATGAATTTCCAATACTGGACACAATCCGGGATCGCGTAACAGCTGTATTTACCTCGACTTTCGCGAGAATCGACGGTCGAGTAATGTGCACCCGCTGTGTCGCCGTCGTCGTCTTCAGATTCTGGATAGCTGTCGCAAAACTCCAATTCATCGTCTTCCTCGTCCTCTTCCCCGGAAGATGACGCACCGGAGTCTGTCGCCGATGGTACGTCATCTTTCGTCAGACTACGATAGTCGAAAATGTAATCACGCCGGTAATCGTACACTATTCGATTATTTTTTGGCTCTACTGGATTATAGAGAATGCAAACATTCTTGTATCGATCCAGCGGATGTCGTACGTTACGGTTTGGGATTGGCGGGGCTGGTCGGTGTATTCTCCGGTTACTTTTGGAAAAAGAGAAATCATCCACCACCAGCCACTCGTGCTCATCCCGAGGCTTTACGGTCGAATTCCGTTTGATGTATTCATAGATGTGCTCTTGAGGAGATTCGTACACCTGTTCGGCTCCTTCTGTTCGACAGGTCCAAACTCGTTGGTAAATATGTTCATCCAGAGGACCAATCCCACAGTCGGAATGTACTCCGCTAGTGGTACTGCTACAACTTATTTCATTGGACGAATTGCTTTGCAATTCCGGATTGATGAGTTCACCTCTCCGACGCCGGCGCCTCTTGGCGGCCGCCAAGTTAATCATGACTTCGTTAGATTCTAGGAACCGAAAATACTTGTCAATTTCTATCGATTCACGCAGAGTACTGGCTACCGGCTGACATTCGTCGGCCATTATTCTGATGTACGTCCGGTGCTTATTTAACACTAAACTGCGCTGCTGTTGCGCCACTTTTTGAAATGCTGCAACCAGCCAGAACACTTTCAAACGACGTTCGTACGAAATCACAACCCGACACAAACTAATCGCCAGTAAATGTTTTCGTATCAGTAAGCGTTTTTTACTATCGTCTCTCGCTGAGTACTGTTTGCCAGGCGATAGCCGCTCTACCACCGTCCGCGTGCACCCGTGCCCGTATACCTGTGACCGATATGGTCTTATCACGTCATTCACAGCTCCTCCACCCGTATCAGCAACGGTAATGTTTTGGCAAGCGTCGTCGCGCGCCTCTCCCAAATAATGGACGGTATCGAAAACATTCAACAACCCGATGGCACTTTCTTCGGGCTTATCTCCCGCAACGTTCTTCGGCTTCGACTGATCAGTGTTCTCATTTTCAAAAATTGAGTTACGAAAAGAAATTATCACTGGATCACACAACTCCCCTCGTTCCGATTCGCAACGCTGATTGCACCGATTGTTTCTTACATTCTGTCGAAACTCTTCAATCTTATAGCTAATGTCTTGTTCGTTCCCACAGTTGAACCACTTTCTTCCGTTGATAACTGTGCTCCAGCAGCTCACCACACTAACATCATTAAAGGTAACGGACGGAATGCTTTTCACGTGATAAGTCGCCTCAAAATCATCGGCATAATCTTCGGTCTCCACCAGCAATGACATCATCCACTCGCTGACTGCGGGAGGGGTTTGCAGCAGTCCATCGCAGCCGCCCGATTCGGGCCGATTTGGGGCCAGTAAATTTTCGTAAATGGTTTCATTTCTTCTCTCCGGCGTGGAAAAATCGATCAAGTTTTCACTGGCACTTCTCACTTTCAGTCGCTGGCAGCCGCTGTCTTTCGTTTCCGCCGTCGTCGTCGTCGTTGATTGTGGTAGTACTGCACGCGAAACTTCGGCGGTTGACTCCAAAGCAACCGACGACGCCAAATGATCCTCACTTTTGTGCCGCGGCACTCGTTCGGCACCGACACTGCTGGGCTGCTGGGGTGGCTACACGATTATGTTTCGCCGTTCGGGTGGGGGGGAAAACAGAAAATTGTTTATTTATGTACGGTATATATGGCAAAGCTGTAACACCTTGGAAAATGAACCCATTTGTTGATTCGGTTGGTCTGCTGTTTGCGTCGTTTTTTTGTTGCAGCTTTACGGTGTTACGAGTTGATAACGGAATACAACTGCAAATGTTAATTGCGGTGTATACTCGCTATTGAGATTACTGAGGTCATCGTCTATCATAATATTGTCGTGCGGCTGAATGCAAATTGACATTGATGTCCTTGAAAGAGCTTGATTTATTTAGCACTGAGCTTAGCTTATCTAATGATGCACAGTAAGAAATCTTTGTGTCATAAAAATTTTTAAAGAATAAAGAATTGCCTTCATCGCTTATGATAGAAAATTACATAATATTTCACGCAAATTTTAATTGTACATAATTTTCGAACAAAATCGTGGTTTACGTTACTAAAATTTAATCGAGAAAATATTGTACGTGACGTGTAATATTCAATTTTTTTTTGAAGGATCCGAAAAATCATAGTTGGTAGCCCATATTATTGCCCATAAATTTTGAAAGAAATATTTCTTTCTGTAACACGTTTTCGAAAAAACGTGCAGCAGAAGAAACTATGTCGTGAAAGCCAGCAATATTGGAAATGCATCAAACCGTCTTAAGTATTGTGTTCACTGTTAAAGGCTTGAAAAAATAGGAAAAAAAGTAAAACATTGAGGTTAAAACAGTGCTAACAATCAGAACCTCATTGCAATTTATCAAGATATCGCAACAACAAAAAACCATCCTTGCAAAACCAACTTGAAAAATAGAATCAACATATATATCTAAAGCTTATTCAGTGCACATCTCCAAATTTCATGAGGATACTATGGTTTGTATCAAAGATATTGTATTCAAAATTAATTTCAAAAATTTTATTCTGAATCCTTTGAAGCTTTTTCCTCTTTTCGATTTTGTTCAAATCGTGACAGAAAGAAAAATTACTGGTCTGAAATGTACTATATAACCTTCATCTGTGATCTTTAAAAACTTGTTGTGATCGTTAATAAGCCCCAAGTATCTAAGTTTGCAGTCCAATTCAAAAAAAAACTTATTCACCGGGATAACGTGATTATTGTTGTACAAAGAGAGAAAGCTCTAGGCTTATAAGGAAGAATGATCAATCGAGTTTTAGTACATTGGGAGAAATTTTCTACTTTCGTAAGTAAAAAGGAAAAAATATCTAAGCTTCTCTGCTATCGACTGCCAGAATGTAGATTTAGCGGTCTTTAATTTTTGTGCAAAAACGGCTGTTGTTAGGTTTGTAATGCTTTTAAAACTCTTGTAACTTTGACAATTTTCATCCGATTTTAATAGTTTTAGTCCTGAAAGAGTCAGCAAATTAGCTACTTTGAATTTTCTCATTTGCGGAAATCATTTTTTTTTCGAGGATATGTTCTGAAAATTTGGATTTTTATGAATATTTGATAACATTATTCGCTTTCGGAATCGGAACGATGTCCAAAGACCTGAAAACGACCTTATTGGCCACTTCGAATATCAAAATGGCGACTTCAGGTTTCTGGAAAAGAATCATAATGGGCCGAACTAGGCGATTAGCCGCAAAGACCCAAAATCAACTTCAGAAGCCATCTTGAAATGTAAGATGGCGACTTATGATTTTTGGAAAACAGCTAGAATTGACCAAATACCTCATTCAAGTAGTTTCGGAATCAAAATGATGTCCGGAGACCTGAAAACGACTCCTTAGGCCATTTTGAATTCAAAAATGTCGACTTTCGGTTTCAAAAATGAACCGAAAATTACCAAATATCACCCAATAAGAGATTTTCCGTAGTCGGGATGATTCCCAGAGACTGGAAATTACCTGCAGATGCCATTTGAACTTCGAGTTGGCGACTTCCGGTTTCTTGCAAATAGCCAAAATTAACCAAATACCACCTTATATGAGTGCTTTCGGAATCGAGATGATATCCAGAGACCTGAAAGCGACTATAGTGACCATTTTGAATATCAAAATGGCGACTTCCGGTTTCTGGCAAAAAGATGGGTATTTCCGAAATCGGGATGATTACTGGTTGACCGAAAATCAGTTTCACACTCCATTTTGAAATTCAAGGAGGTGGCTTCCGGTTCCTCTGGTATCGTTTTGAGGTCTCTCGGTAGCATTCCGATTTAAAAAACACCCGTGAAACCGGAAGTCGTCATTTTGATATTAAAAATTGCCTCTAGGGTCGTTTCGAGTCTCTGGGCATTCTTTCGATTCCGAAAGTACTCATATAAGGTGGTACAGGTCGAACTCGATCATCCGGAACATCCGAAAAATTTTTATTCCGGATAATCGAATCACAGAAAAAATATTCAAACTCGCGGTTAACGAACATGGAAGAAATATTTCCTTTTCTTATTTAACTTGCATGATGCAGTGGCGTAACCAGAAATTATTTTTGAGGCGAAAAGAGTTAAAATCTTGAGAAGCAAAATAAAAGCAAATTGGCCTCTAATTATTTTCACTTAATTCGAACATGTCCCAAACATGCCGGAAGTGACATGAATGGTGACAAATATGCCAGAAGGGATGGTAAAGGTAAAATTTCGGAATAAATTTTTTCCACTCTCCCAAAACCGGAAATCACCATCTCGAATTTCTAAATGGCGCCTGCAATTGATTTCCAGTCTCTGGGCATCATCCCGGTTCCGGTAATGTCCACATTCGATAGTATTCAGCCAATTTTCATTCTTCTCCAGATACCGTAAATCGCCATTTTGTAATTCAAACGGCCTATGTGGTCGTTCTCAGGTCTCCGGACATCGTTCTGATTCTGAAACTACTTATATGAGGTGGTTTTTAGTCAATATTAGCTATTTTCCAGTAACCTCAAGGCACCATCTCGAGTTTCAAAATGTCGTCTGAAGTTGAATTTCGGTCTCTGGGAAAATCCCGATTCCGGAAATATGCATAATCGATAATTTTCGGACAATTTTGACTTTCTTTCAGATACCAGATACCAGGAAGTGGAATCAAAAATGGCGTCGGGGGTCGTTCAACAGTCTCTAGATATCATCCCGGTTCTGCAAATATCCATATTGCATCCATATATGCCTTTATGCTTACTAAATAGGCCCCGGTTGGATAAGTTCCGAAAGATCCATTTTGAGGGTAAAACCATGAAAATGACTTCTGGAAGTAATTTCATGAACTTAGAATTTTCATTTTTTTATGCTGACAGGTAAGGGAAAGTTGTTCTCCTTGGAGAGCAGCTTGCTTAAGCGTTTGTTCCTCAGGCTAGAGCGGCTCAAACAGCGACTAATCCAGAGCGAACGGCTAAACTATGAAATGCGGTGAAAGACGGCAGCCCCGTCATGAGACTAGGCATGGCAGCCCCAGTAAGACTGCATAGGGGAAAGTAGGCAAAGATGGACACTGCGGGTAAGATGGGCACTTTTTATATTTCACAAACTAGTTTTATGATAGTTGAGTGATGCAAATACCTTCTTTGTAGTGTGTTAATACTTTTGAGATGCATTGTCGGTTTTCAGCAGGCAAACAGTCAAATTTGTAAGTAAAACAAAGAATGTGTTTTTATTCGTTCCCGATGGTAAAGTGTTTAATTAGTCTTTCCTCGGTTTCAAGTTAAAATCCAGAACATTTTCGATGCTCCGATAGAGAGCTACGATCGTTTGAAAAATTTACAGCCAGGTCGGGCAAGATGGACACACTAAGGTAGGGAAAGATGGACACACGGATTTTCCAAGAATTTTTTTTTGTAATATCGGTTGTGTACTACAGATATTTAAAAAGTACACCCGCGAGCGAAACCAGCAGATATTAATCATTAAGCAGTAAGAAAAGGCTATATGGGCCGTGAATTTTTAAAGACTCAAAACACATAAAACTTGGGGGAAGTTCACTAATACCGCAAATAATTATGACAACAAATGATCTTAAGTTTCAATTTGTATGACTACTGCGATCTCAATAGCAATACCTGAGTAATTATTACGGCTAAACCATAGGGTGTCCGTCTTTACCTACTTTCTCCTACTAAAATCAAATGCAAACGTAAAATGACAACGATTAGGAAATTGGCACTTGGAATATTTGGACTCTGCTCGAACCTGCACGAGCGGTAAGCTTGGCCAGAGGGCTACGGAAGGCAAAAGTTGAGGTAGTAGCCATACAAGAGGAGCGTTGGCCCACAACCGGAGAACGTGAATTCCGGGCGGTTAATCCGACCAACGACATAACGATCGACGGCCGGCACTTTTCAGACGTCATAGCTGTGCGGTCCTTTCGAGGGCCAAGCTTCAAGTCGGATCACTATCTCGTGTTCAACGTATTTAAATCGAGATCGGCGATGAAGATACATCTGGACATACAGAGGCTATCAGCGAAAGGAGTTTCTGCAGAGTATACTCGGAAAGTTGATAGACGGATCGGTGAACCAGCTGGAGTGGACCTGAACGAGCAGCGGAAGCATATCCATAATACGGTAAGCGAAACAGTGCGGGTAGTGATAGGCATGACGACGGGAACCACGCGTAGTGGTTGGATCGATGCTGAGTGTCTACAGGTGACGGAAGAGAAGAACCGGGCCTACGGCAACACGTTAGTAGCGGCTAATCGAGTGACACGTCAGATACAGGAGGAATACCGGGAGGTAAAAGCTGCCGAAATGAGGTTCACCACCGTAAGAAACGTGAGCACTACACGACACGAGGAGCTTCTATTGAACGATAAACGGAATCAGGAACCGGACCGTTCCAGTACCTGCCATGTATAATGACAGGGAGGGGAACCTGATTACCGATAAATCGCAGGTGGCCTGGCGTTGGAAGCAACATTTTGAACTGGTGTTGAACGGTTAGTTAGGTAGAAGAGGCGTCGAGGGGAACAGGATAGAAATTGAGGAGGACGGACAAGCTGTGGACCCACCAACATTGGACGAGGTAGAAAATGCTTGCAAAGAGCTGAAGAACCACAAAACCTCTGGGAAGGACGACTTACCGGCCGAACTTTTCAAAGTCGGGAGCGTGTAGTGCAACTTACCAGATTATCCTAAGAATATGGTCTGAGGAACAACTACCTACGGACTGGTTGGAAAGACTCATATGTTCTATCTACAAAAACGGACATAAGCTCGACTGTAATAATTATCGAGGCCTAACCCTCAATTCTGCTTATGAAATTCTCACCCGTATCCTGTTCCAGCGACTGAGGCCGTTGCAGGAAGCGTTTGATAGAGGATAGCAAAGTGGTTTTCGAGCGGGACGATCTACAACGGACCAGATATTCATCTTAATACAGATCCTTGACATGTTCCGAGACCACAACTTGCAGACACATCATCTGTTTATAGACTTTAAGGCGGCGTACGATACAGTGGAACGCAACGAGCTGTGGGAAATTATGCTTGAACATGGTTTTCCAACAAAACTAACTCACATCAAGCGTCAGTCCCAAGTAACAATTATATAGCTACTTGGTTTTCTAACGATTTTATCACAGCAATGAATATCACCAACGATTTTATGGCGGTTAAACCCGTTGCCAAAAATAGCAAGTCGTAATGAACACTGATAGCTGTCAATAAAACTTTAATAAAACTTCCAATAAAACCGGCAAGAGTCAATGTGATTTTGCTTTATTATTGGTTTTATTATTACTATCTATTGCCCCATAAAACCACTCCAGCTTGCTGTCATATAACATAGAAACCAGTTTTATTGCGGTCATTCAAATGCCCAGTTTTAACCTGTCAAACTTGTAAACAAATATATGCAGGCAATGATATACATAAAGGTGAGACAAAAGCGGCTGAGTTGGTTTAGTGTGATGCAGAATTCTGTCGCAGTCTCCGTAAGATGTGTGTAAATGCAGGTAGGGGCAAGACACTATTGATATATTTCGAAATATATTCAATATTCAATTAAACTAAGTATGTATCGTTGCATTTTTCGTGCACCTCTCTATTTATATCAAAGTTTGTTGATTCCTCATTATCGTCGGTGTGATGTCAAATTTTTCATAAAAATAAAGTTGTCTAGGCCCCAGGGATTTACCATATTTTTCTCTATTTTTTTAATAATACAGGCATCCAACCTTTGCCGCACCTTACAACATATATATCATTGAACTAGGCTTATTGCGGCTACGATGAATGCCAACTAATTACCAACCGCGCCATATTGATATTTTTGAAACTTTTAATAATCTTGAAACGAAAACCGAATCGTCGTCTGACTAACAAATAAATTGAATATCCTAAGTTGATTTTGCTCTATCTCTGTATTGAAGAACACGGCTAGATTTTTTTCCTGAAAAACTGAGCTGAAACAATCCAATTCATTTTTGCTAACAATGAGATCATTTTTGTAAGCCCGTACTATTTCGATGGCGCATAAATTTTAAGCGCCTATGATCTCAAAATGCACGACAAAATTTCATGCGCATATGCTTGAGAGCTACAAAACCTACCAAAAACCCCTCCTTATTCCTTATCTTTCTACAATATCACCATCAAATAAAATCGCTTGCACGATGATAACCAACACAGGTAAAACATTTCTCCCGCGGCGAGGGATTCCCTTATTGAAAAAAGTGGCGTGATGTTCTGGTGTGTGTGCAGGAACGGCACAACAAATCAACTTATTACGGTTGCTGTCAAGCAATGAAAAGTTGATTTGGACTTATTGTGGCAAGTAGCAGAGCGCAATAATGCAACCAAACTTATTGCGCTCTTAAAGAGGTAATGCCAGCTGCTTATAGTATGCGGTCCTCTTTCCATGTGGTTTCAAAGTAGTTTTATTGCCATTCTTATAATTAATTCAATAAGCTTGGCAAGGGTGGGCCACCTGGCTGTAAAGCAAACCTATAGCGGTTTACAGGAGGTTCTTATAGTATTTTTAGTTTTAACAGCAATTTTGCGAAATTGGTCATGAAAACCGCTAAAAGAATGCAATACGACTTAAATTGTTACTTGGGTACAGCGTGCGAATTTTCGAACGCGGGCTCTCGAACTGGCTGTTCAACATAGCTTCAAAAGGTGGAATACGAAAGGCAGGTGGGCAGAGGAGCGGCACCATCATCACGAAGTCCCACATGTTTCTAGACTTCTAGATCCGGACGACATTAATATAATTGGTGTCAACCGTAGAGCAGTTAAGGAGGCCTCCACGGCTCTCAAAAGGGAAGCTAAGAGAATTGGACTCACCATAAACACTGCCTAAACGAAGTACATGGTGGCTGGCAGAGAGCGTGGTAGTTCTGCTGGTTTTGGGGCTGCTGTGGAGTTGGATGGGGATACTTTCGAAGTGGTCGACGAATCTGTTCATCTTGGTACTTTCGTGACGTGTGACAACGAACTGAGCCGCGAGGCGAAGAATCGAATTGCGGCAGTGAATAGGACTTATTACGGATTGCGTACCCAGTTTAGGTCTCGTAGCCTACAGATCCGTACGAAATTTGCGCTCTATAAGACTTTGTACCTGTACCTTTGGGCTTCAAATGGTGAGTCGACAACTTGGAAGGAGCGTCAAACATAGCTCCGGTCCTCACAAGTTCCTATCTCACGTCTCCACGAGTCATGTGATACAATAGACTCCCCGTTAAAACATGGACACAACTGGTTGGACACAACTGCCTGGGCAATGTTGTCATCCGACAATAGCTAAGTGAGAAGGTGCGACGCGATCGTTGGCGCGGTAACCATATCTCGGCGGTAGAGAAAATGCTTCGCCAACCCGAGTGTCTGTTCACCAAGATGGTGCGGCTCAAAACAGCGTCTGTTCTCCATGTTAGGAGCGGCTGATCAACGTCCTGGTGTCAGCGTGGGACTCTAATCAGAGCTGACACAATGGCCCTTCGGCGAGACAGGGGGTTGGGGAAGGCCCAACAAGCCGCCCCGAAAAACACCAAACATTGCATATATCGAAGAAGTTAATACGGATCGGAACAATCGGCACAGACCTAGGCGACGGAATAAGGACTACGATTGGTAATTCGGTACATGGAACTGCAGATCGTTAGGCTTTCACGGCTGCGACAGGATCATATATGATGAACTAAATCCGCGCAACTTCGAAATCGTAGCACTGCAGGAACTTTGCTGGTCGGGACGAGTGCAAACAGTTAATGGAAGAGCAGAATGCAGCACGAGCGAGAATGCTGCAACACCAAACGAGGGCGAACGTGGAGCGCTACCGACGCGCACGGAACAGGCAAAACTCGGTCTTACGGAAAAAGAAGCGCCAGGAGTAAGATCGAGATCGCGAGGATCGGATCGCGATGGAGGAACTGTACCGTGCGAAAGACACACGAAAGTTCTACGAGAAGCTGAACTGTTCCCGCAAAGGCTATGTGCCACAAGCCGACATGTGCAGGGACCTGGGCGGCAACCTTCTCACGAGCAAGTGTGAGGTGATTGACAGGTGGAAGCAGTAATACGATGAGCACCTTAATGGCGATGTAGCAGAGGACGACGACGGAGTGGTAGTAGATCTCGGTGTACGCGCAGATGACGACAGAACCCCAGCCCCTGATCTCCAGGAGGTTAGAGAGGAGATTGGCCGGCTGAAAAACAATAAAGCCGCTGGAGCTGACCACCTCCCCAGCGAGCTGTTAAAACACGGTGGTGAATCACTGGCTAAGCGCTACACTGGGTTATTGCCAAGATTTGGGAGGAGGAGGTAGTACTGGAGGATTGGATGGAGGTTACAGTGTGCCCCATCTACAAAAAAGGCGACAAGTTGGATTGCTGCAACTACCGTGCAATCACGTTGCTGAACGCCGCCTACAAATCAAAATCTCTCTCAAATCTCTCAAATTCTGTGTCGTCGACTATCACCGTTTGCAAGGGAGTTCGTGGGGCAATACTAAGCGGGATTTATGGGTGCCCGCGCCACCACGGACCAAATATTCGCGGTACGGCAGGTCCTACAGAATCGATTTCCAGCAGTCGGCATTCACCTCTTGACCGATTTTGTAGATAACTTCAGCGTCAGAAACAAACGTTGAAAGTTACTGTTTTTATATTCAGAAGCAATAGTCACCACGATATGTGAAATTTTCTCCTTTTAAAAAACAATTTAACTTTGAATTGATGTATTATTAATAACTTCCATTTCACCTTCTTCTTGCTGGGGAAAAATATTAAATAAAATTTCCCTGTAAGCGCTGGAAGTATCAGAGAGAAATCTCCTTCTATCTCTACGCTTTTCTGATCGACACATCTCTAATAGTATTAAAAAAATATTATTTGTGATGGATCACACAAAAAACCTAAATTAATCCACCTAGCGGTGAGACCCAGCCTTTCTCCTTTGAACTTATAATTTGTTAAAATAGATTTACTCCAACACTTAAAAAATACACCTTGATTATTTCTCCTGGATTTGTTAATCATTCTAAACAACAAATTTTTGGTAGCCAACAGCACAACTATACCGACTTAAAATTTAACATATCATCGGCTTCGTGCAACACTGGCACAACTCAAAATTTTGCCTTTTTGAGTTTTTGATGGCAAACGATGCCAAATACTGTATGCCAAAGTTTCATCACACGAAATCCCATTTCGAAAATCACAAAAATTCCAGAGTTATGAGTAGAAGTGCCTTTGCTGCACAAATCGAAATACCTCCATAAAGTTAGTAAAAATAAGGTTTTAACTTGAACAACTTGAGCACGTAATATGTGTATAATAGACCCAAAAGTGTTAAATAAGGATTGGTAATCTTAAACTTCAATGTTTTCTTGAAAAGCGAAAAATAAATTCTTGACGCAAATTTTCAAACGCGTTTATCTCGAAACTACGTTTTTTGAGTTGTGCCAGTGTTGCACGAAACCGACGATATGAATATAAATTAACACATATACATGCAAATAACATAAAATTCTTTCAACTATATGATGCGATTTTGTTTTTGATTGTGGTATAATCGATTTGTACTCATATACTGCCTATAAATATTCAGATTCTTTAAGTCAACGTTAGTCAGTAGATTTCAAATAATGTATGATTGAATGTTGTGAAATTAAAATTCTTTAACGCAGTTGATATTACTGATCGTTTCTGAGAGGCATCCAATGAATGGCCAATTACCAATCAATACGGGTTCTTGAAACCTGGATTATACCCAGTGGCCAGAATCCAACCTAAAACCCAATTTTCAATCCAGATGACCACTTCTGGTTGCCTGATAATCATAAAATTATAAAATCCATCATAAAATTGTCGAACTGCCTAATCTGGGTATTTCTATGGCGACAGTTTCCATTCAACAGCCTAAAGTGACAAATTTCATCCAATACGATTTGGGGAAGCGGTATGATACCCTGAGGCCAGAAATCATCGTCAGACGCCATTTTTAATTTCTAGACAGTACCTTCCGGTTTCTGGAAACTAGTCTAAAAGGGACAAACATTACCCAATGTGAGTTTTTCAGTACCCGGGATGATGCTCAGAGACCTGGAATCAACTCCATACTTCATTTTGAAATCCGAATTTGCGACACCTGTTTTCTTTAAATAAGTTGTTTAATCTTTGAAAGAAGAGATTTTTAATATTTTACAATTCAACACATAATGGATAAAATAAAAGTCCGATTACACTGGTCAACACAAGTGTCGCCCCGAAGGTCAAACTAAGAAAAAATGAAAAATTATAGCTTTTCCTGTGAATTTTTTTTTTCTAGGGCAACTATTATGAGCCCAAAAGCAGCATTTTTTTCGAGTTTGTCAACAAGTGTTTAATCAAATAAAATGGGTACCAATAAAACAACTAAACCTTCAATTTAAAACTAAGATTGTTGAAATCAGTGATGCCATCTTTGGCAAAACGAGTGAATTTGATAAAGTTTTCCGAACACGTTTCTTTTCATAACCTTCGAACTACATGTTCAATCATAAAATCCGTTATTTAGGGGTTTTAAAGACAGCCCGTTCATATGATACCTATTTTGTTCAAATCGTTTGTGTAGTTTCTGAGATAATGAAGTTTCATAACTTTTACATTTTGATACATAACAGACAAAGTTATAGTCCGATTATAATAAAATCAATAGTGTTTTATCAGGCAACTATACCTTTCTATTGCAACTTATTTTGTGAAAATCGGTCCATCCATCTCTGAGAAAAGTGGGTGAGTTCAAAAAGTCTTAGAAACATGTTTCTTGTCATAGCCTGATTTCACATTATTATACATAACGGACAAAGGTAAAGTCCAATAACAATAAAATTCAATTGGGTCTTATGGGGCAACAAGACTTTCCATATGACACTAATTTTGTGAAAATCGGTCCAGCCATCTCTGAGAAAAGTGAGTGAGTTTAAACAGTGTTTGAAACACGTTTCTTTGCATTACTTTTGAACTACATGTCCAATCATTGAAAAATTATTTCACAAATGGTTCAAAAAACAAGCCCGTTCTTTTGATACCTATTTTGTTCAAATCCGTTTTGTAGTTTCTGAGATAATGAAGTTTTGTGATTTTCACATTTTGATACATAACCTCGAAACCAAAAATCCGATTACAATAAAATTCAATAGGGTCTTATGGGGCAACTAGACCCTTCACTTGCAATTAGTTTCATGAAAATCGGTCCAGCCATCTCTGAGAAAATCGAGTGAGATTGGGAGACCGTTACATACACACACACATAAACACACACACACACACACACACACACACACACACACACACACACCTACAGAAAATGCTCAGCTCGTCGAACTAAGTCGATTGATATACGAGATTCGACCCTTTGGAGCACTTTTATACCTTGGGTCAGTGATTGCTATACCTTTCTAGGAGAAAGGCAAAAAAAAATGTTAATTTATTACAAACAAACCTCCTGTTAAACTTTTAACAGACAAAAAATAGCCGAAAATGGTGCAAAAAAAATATCTAAAAACGTAACCATGAAGAAGGTGTTTTGATTTTGAGCGCTTATATCTCAGTTATTTCATAACAGAATTAGGAGTTTCAAATATCGATCGATCAGAAATAAGAAGAATCTCGATTCTTGAAACAAAATTAATCGATCACATTTCACCACCCTCTCTAACATTGGATAAGGTTGCTTCTGCTTAAAAAATTTCCGCTGTCAGCACGTAAAAAAATTCCGCGTTAGGTCCGAAATCCGCAGAACAAACGGCGTAAGTTTCGAGATCTACGTGAAAATTATTTGCTAAAGGTTCTTGATCATTTCTTCTGAATACTTTCGAAAAACACTCAATAACAGTGTTATTTTTAGCTACAAAACGATCAAGACAAAATATAAAACATTAATAATTAAAATATAAAAAGTTAAATTAGTGAATATTCAATAATTGGATTAAGTAAACTTATCGGACACTCTAAATAAATTATTTGAAAATTGAAAACATGCCGCGTAAAAACAACTTTTCTGGGAAATCTGCGTAAAAAACCGCATAAACTCTGAAATCCGGCCTAAAATACAGTAATGCGAATTTCACATGCAAAAAGTTTTGAGCACATGATTTTGTAGTTTTTGATTTATAATTTCTGAACGAAATCTGGATACATGAAACGGTTCAGGCTGAGAATCGCCTCCAAATTTACCTCTTTCAAAAATAAAGAAAAATAGTGCTTTTGAATATATTGGAATATAAAAAAAATCCCGCTAAAGCAGTTATGATATGCTGGCATACAATTAAAAGTCAACGTCCTCTGGTATAATTTCTATTAGAAAAGTGTGCACTAAAACTCAATTGATAATTTTTCCTCGTTAAACTAGGGCTACTTTCCTCAAGGCAAACAATAATCACGTTGTCAAGATGAATGGGGTTATTTTAAGTTGGTCTGACAAGGTTAAGTAATGGGGACTGATTTACGATAAAAAACGATGGTAGCGCGATCTTTCGCGCTAAATTCTCGGAAAAGTTGGTTGACCTTTCAATTCACTTACTGATTTTTATTTTATTTAATGGGTGGATTTTTTTTGTTATAATATTCAAATATCTTTTGTTATATATTCACTCAGCATTTCAAAAATCTGTTGAAATTTCTGACTGGGAATGAATTTTCTGCAGCATTTTATGACATCAACACTTTCATAAACTTCTAATAACTTTTCTGAGGTCATTGCCACTCTAAAAAAAAAAAACATTACCACTCGAACGAATAAACAGTATTTTTTATTTTATCTGGAAGGAATTTAAAACCAAATAATTGACTTTGATCTCAGCGAATCAGATTCAGTCATGATTTGAATATTATAAAAAGCACAGCTTTAAAATAAAATATTCAAGCCGCTATTTCAGAATCATGACCCAAGCTAACTTGCAACATACTTCGCATTGTTTGCTTTTCTTTGTACAACAGACGCACTGACCAATCATAATCAACAAATAGGCACACAGCAGGGAATGATTCACATGCAACAATGGGGAGATACTTTACCGAGCTCGCCGTCACAGCGACAATCAGTTCCGACGAGCGGGCGTCATTACGCATCCGACAGATCTCGCCGAGGTCGAATGATTTGTTGGTGCGAAACACATCCTCGAAACCGTTCACGTTGTGCACAATGTCACTCTTGCACAGCTTCCGCTTGCCGTGGATCGTCCCGGTCGCTGCAATGCTTCCACTACCACCAAACCGGACTGGTTTCGTCCAAAAATTACCGAAAAATTCCTGGAACTTGGCACTGTACTTATTGGCTTTCTTTGTCCGATCCGCTTCGATTTCGTCTTCTACCGCACAGAAGGCACATTTATCCGCACTGTACAGCCTACCGCAATCTTCGCAAATATTCTCATAAATATTCTCCTCGCATCTTCTCAGTTTCCCATAACCACAACCACCGTTCAAAATTTGCGGCTGAATATTCGCGACATTCTCGTAGATAATATTCGGGATCCAGCAATCTTCGATGCAGGCTTGAACACGATCGCGATCGCCGTCGTTTCGAGCGAGTAAACGTTCACTACTGCCGTGGCCAGCGCTACAAACGCTGCTGCGGAGCCGATACCACTTGCCTTCGCTGTCGTCATCACTGCGATTATCATTATCATCTTCATGATCATCAAGACTAGCACAACCGTCATCTCGGTGAGTGTGTTCGCTGCTGTCTACCGTCAGCGCATGCAATTTGCCACTTTCCAAGCCGAGCTCCAGTGGCTGTGATTGTTGAGCTAGCAACGATGACGTCGATCCTGCTGGCAGCGGCGATTCCGAGGATTGTCTGCTGAAGCTCAGAATGCTACCACCACTTACCGACGGCAGCAAATGACTCGCCGGTTCGGAATTTGTTGACATCATTAGAATGTTTTTGATCGGATTCTCTTTTGCTGTCACGTTCTGCACTATCGCGCACTTTTATTCGCGCACTAGTTGCCTGCGTCCAGGGAGCTACCGAATGATCACTCGAACACGGTTTTATGGCCGATTGTTTCAACTATTGAGAATACAGTTTGCCCCGGGTAGTGTGGCACCTTCGAATTAACAGTTACGTTTTACGATTAGATATTAATCTCTGTTGTTTTTATTGATAGTTTTCAGTATAAAGTCATGAATTTATATGACCAAGCAGTTCTTTATCATAATCACACATTTTTAAAATTAAATACTGATATCTATTTAAACTAGATTATGCATTTCATGCCGCTTGTGTTATTTAAATAAATTTTCAGGCTTAAATGCGCGATAAAAGCCACTCGTAATTTACTTAAAAAACTCGAATCGAAGTAAAATGAAATAAAAATAATGGCTGACGATACCCTAAATTTATCTGGATTTAATTGATTTATAGATCAGAAATTTTTAGGCTCATGCAGTTTTATGAAAATCATTGATTCCACGAGCTCGTGTATGATCCAAAACATTTAGCTCTGTAAAAACTTCTCCTCTCGTGTGAAAAAGCTAAAATGTAATGGCTTTCAAAACAATCAAAAAGTTAAAAAAGTAATTCATAGACTCAAAAAAAAAATGACAGTATTCAGATTAGTTTATAACAAACCTAACATAAATATATGACTCCTCAACCAGTTTGTTTCGTTTTCAGGCCATTATCCATGATAATAATTGCAATTTTCTGACAGCGCAAATGCAAATTTAGATTATACCTGGGAGTAACTGACAATCACGTGAACAATGGGATTTCTTGATGATTAAATGCACAACAGTCATCACCATTTATTTAATTCAACCAACGAATGATAATGCCCTCTCCGCACGGCATCGTGAGTCAATCGTTGCGTTAACCGGTCAAATAAAAGCGAGCCTTTCAGAACCGAAACACACCGCTGAACGCATTTGCAATTTAATATGGAAAGTAATTGCTAGCTACGAATTAATCCACAAACCCATAACCGCATGGTGAAAAGGGTTATTATTTTAGATATTAGTTGCTGGTTCACAATTGCAAACCAGAGGGCATTGCTGCAAGAAAAAACTAATTTGTCTGTTTCACTTTCAGCTGTTATTTTTTTTTTTTTTGCACACAATTTTATTCGCGTTATGAGCGAAAAAGAATACAAATGCTGCTGTTGGGTAGCAACGCGTGCAGATGAGAGTGAAAGCAGCAACTGAATTTCCCATCACTGTGATGGTAGCAAGTGCAAAAATATTCATTTTTGATGTTTTCCAATATGGGTTCCAGAATCAACGCTGTCAAAGTGTCATCTAAATTCATGACACTCATGATTGATAAATCAATTGAAAATAATGAACCACTGCTCGGTTGGAAGTACAGCTCCATCGTGTACACTGTGAAAAGATGAAAGCCAAAAATGCAAAATAAAAAAGCGGTGAGACGCCGAAGACGTAATTCAAGTCTCCGGTGCTTTTCCTCGCATCCACAACGGCTATCATTCATGGTGCAGTTTACAAAACTAATTACGGCATGATACAAACGGCAACGAAAGTAAAAGCGATGCCTCGTCGTGAATGAAGATCTGACTGATGTGTGTACATAATTGTTTCCCCGGCCTAACTTCGAGCAAAGTTGAACGTAACCAGTGCACTTACTGTTGCATCCACACATCCAGCAAGTGTGGGTGGGGAGGGGGGTGAAAATTTCATTGTTGGAATCCGACGGTGAGGAACGTACACTAGCGATAGGCGGCACACTGCTCCAAAGGGCTGAGTTAGATATGCGGCACAACAAAACGGCCGGCGATGGTAAACGTTAGATACCGGGTATGAATAACTGAGATTTTTTCTAAGAACGTACAATTATACGAAAAGCTAAGAAAACAGTTAACTTGTTTTGCGCTTAGTTGATCAATGTGGAAAATTGCTTTCTGCAGGACGTTTGAAACAAATTAACAAGGTTTTAACACTGAGTTTAGTTGATCTTCTTTCAAAATATTTTGTTCTGCAAATTTAGTTAATTGTGTTTCCTTAGTAGTAATTTTTGACTATTTTTTCCAGCAACGTTTTTTGGCAATTAATCCGATTTAGGGCATGATAAATTATACAGAGTTTATCTTTAGCAACTTTGAAGGTAAATTTAGTAGAGTATGGTGAATTTAGTAGAGTATGGTCAAATTTTTATGGGTGGTAATCAAAAAAATCAGAAGGTTTTAGGTCCCCTGTGCGGTTGCAATTTTAGCATCGAGTGGAAAATTTACCTAATTTTAGGTACTTTTGATAGAGAATGTATAAAGGAAAATTACCCGCATGTGGACACTCCCGCAAAAGCAGTTCTCACCACTTAGGCTGAATATCGTTCACGTAAATTTGTCTAAATAGTTCGTTTTTTCGTTTGTGAACGATATTGTCGCGATAATTTTTTGGCCGGAATTTCCCTCTAGCTGTGGAAGAGTGGTGTATTTAGTGCTGACTTCGACGTCTCGGAGGGTTTGTTTTGGTCAGCAACAGAGGCAGCCAGAGAATTTTTGAGCTTAGCCTCGACCTCGGTAAATGACACTCGTTTTTAACTATTGTATTTTTACAGTTTGTGTCGTGTAAAAGCGAAGTTTGTTCCTCTTAATAAACCTCTGAGCAAACCACAGCCAGAATTGTTATTGTCTCTGAACCGTAAACATTTGTCACTGGCTACGTGAAGTCATTATGACATATTAGGCGTTTTCATCTCCATTCATTGTTTTGAAGTAACGGCAGCATGAACAAACAACTTTGAGAAATGGCTTAGAGGACAATTTTGCAATTAATAAGAAGTGAAATGTTAAAGGCATAATACATTTAAAATGAATCAACTTTTTCGAAAACGCGATAATTCTGTCTCATAGCTGGGTCCTGGCAAAGAATGCGACCCCCTACTTGTAAAAGAGGGAGGATCATGTGTGACAAATTGTTGTTGTATCTTTAAGTGTCGCTTTCACTCTTGATATCTAACCATGATGCATTTATGCATCATTTAACTATAGTTATCACTGTAGTTGTGTTCATGTTCACCCCAATTCGATGATATTGTGCATAACCAGAGGTATACACGAATCTAATCCGATTTCAAACAGAAAAGTTCAGCACGTTCTGCTAACAGTGCTGATCCGTTTTGTGCTTGGTTGAATGTACACACATTTCAACTCAATTTAAACTAGTTTATTATTGTAAAGACATTCCAATGTTTTAGCTGTCGATCAAGATATTGTTGCTTGCAATCCAGTCAGTTTTAACGACACTGCGAGCATTTAAAAATGATAACATAACATATATTACTGCTACAGTGTGCGACGCGGTCTAACGATCGAGAAGTACACATCGCAACGCTCTGTCTGTGAAGCACGACCGCCTGATGACGTGACTGATTTTCGTACTTTCTTTGGTTATAGTGAGCTAGCAGTCAGCATAAAACAATCGAAGGAGAAGTGGGCCTCTGGTTGTGAACTGCAAAACTAAACTGAAATGATGAATTTCAATTCAACTTTATCATTGAAAAAAATGCTAATTATTATACCATAAGTTTGGGGCAACCTTTGATCAAGACATTTGCGTTTAAAATCCAGTAACATAATATGAAATTTAAGAGGGCACATTTTCGTTACACTTTCCACAGCATGCCACCTTACTAGTGTCCCACATCCAAAAGAAACGACATTCCGATTTACGACGCAAGTAAGAGAGAGATGCCAGATATTTGTTTACGAACTTAGCCCATGCGGTGGTCGCCTGATACTGACAAACTTAACGGTGCTCTAGGTCAAAATCAAGCGAATATAGAAGGGTTTTGATAGCAGTTAGGTTGGCTCCAGGTCAAAACTAGGTGGGTTAGTGGAATAAAGAAATTCGCTATTAGTAAATTTGACGAACACCGAAGATTCGGATAAAGTTCTGTCCAGTTAGAATCACTTATTGTGTTGCAGCGGCACGGCAAGTGACTGCTGCAAGAATTATTTTTCAGCGTTTTGTTTACCGAGGCGCCCACTATCTGTAGTATAAAAAAAAACTGATGATTTGGCAAGGGATATGCAGCTACGGAGCAAAGACTGAAGTGTTCGTGACGTATAACACGAAGAACTCGAAGCAGTGCACTACCTTTTATTAAAACTTATTAGGGTTTCGTGAGGTTTTGGCCAGATTTGGCGAGTTGCTACCACAGCCGGGAAGTCATTCAGTGGTACATAAATCCACCCTACTGCCCGCAGTTCCGGCCCATCGAGAGATTTTGGGCAATAATGAAGCAGAAGCTTAAGAAAAGTGGAAAAAAACGGCTCTGGACGCAACTCAGATGACCAAAATGTGTAACAAATGTGCCAAGGATGTCGACGTTAGAGGTGTGCAGCGTTTGATGCTCCCAGCATTAAGAAGCAAGTGTAAATTTTCATTTGAAACAAAGAGAAAGGATTTGTATTGATTTTTTTTTTTTCTTAATTACAGTGAATTTACCTTTGTTTTGATGTATTAACCTTATTCATACGTCAATTCGTTACCGATACAAAAGATTTTATTATTCCAAATTCTAAATGGACACAGCTATAGCTAGGATTAAGCACAGGATGCTTGCTTGTTTTGATGCCAAAATAAGGCAAAGCTTTATCGCGGGGAAGAAGGGCGAAGCCCTCAACCGGCAAATCGAAACGTTTGCTGCTACCGCGCTGCTACTGAGATATGTGACCAACCGACAAGTGATTTGTTAGGTATACTATACTATAGGCATACAATTTTGTCGACCTTTCTAGAGAAATCCAGCAAGCGACAAATCAGAGGACGTAATTTTCGTTTCAAGAAGACTTGACAATTTTCAATATTTTTCAGCATTTGGCAGATGCGTGTATAATTTTCCAATCGATTGCTGCAAGAATAAAAGGCAATCAGTTGAAAACAAACCAATTTAAAAGCATTTAAAAGGAACAAATTTCCTCCCCAGATTTTTAAGGGGGGGAAGGGTTTTGAGGGTTCAAAAAAAGTGATTTTTTTTATTGCATTCTTGACGAAAGTTCTATACTCTATGGTCCCGGCATTGATGATTCTATGCGAGTAAAATAAAAAATAAATAGCTTACTAAGTTTTATCGGGGTCTTTTCGCTACGAAAAACTTTAAACGCGTTTTTCTCAAATCGATGTTTTTTGATTCGGTGCACTCTGTATCTCAAAATCTATTCAACCGATCGTTCTCAAATTTTTTACAGTATTTCCTTACATAATTTATGAGGTAACCCTGTTGAGATTTTTTCGTTTTTGATTTTATTTTTTTTATTATTAACAACAATAGTCATGAATTTAGGCCAAAGATCGGTATTTTCACTTTCAAGTCTTGTAAAAAGTTCAAAAATTAAAAAAAAATGGAAAAACTCGACAGAGATACCTAGAGGGACATAAAAATTAAAGGAAAAACTTTGGTTATTTCATTTCAGATGATCCAGTGCTGAGGTATGACGTGCACCGCAAAAAGTATTTTTTCTGAGGCGCCTGCGAAGAATTGCTACCATTCGGTCAATTTTCAATATTTTTCAACCCATATTTTACAGAATATAGTTCAATTACTACTCTTTAATGTACAATAATCAGAAATAAATTTACTTTCACCGTACGCCCAAAAAAAATATGTAAAAACCTGTTTTTTCTGCCTTCAAAACCAAAAAAAAAACTAATATATTGTCGATTGCAGGAGAATTTACCTCGCAAGATGCATGAAAAACGCCGTAGAAATGCGTGGGTATAATCAATCAAGTTGGTGTCTTCTACAAAAAGTGCTCAAATCCAATTTCCGCACTTTTTGTAGAAGATGTTACCGCGATTGGACGTAGGTACCCGCGCATTTCTACAAGAATTTTTTGCGAGAAAATTTGCCGCAATCAACAATATAAAAACATGTCGAATCTGTCTAAAAATCATTGCTTCTGTACGCGCTACCTAGACTCAATTGGGCACTCGCCCCAGAGGTGACTCCCCAGCTTAAAAACCTGAACGAGATCCGCAGGCGTGAGGGTGATACAATTAACTCTAAACTATTGCTGTGCCGCTGTACAGCTGCTATACCAAGCAACCTGTGAATCGTTGTCAGACATTGCATTGTATGGGACCTCTACCACATCCTTTCCGGAAACGGTAATTGGGTATAAGTTCGAGATGGCAACCACGCGGACGATAGGCCGGTAGACGATAGCTAACCTCAGGGCCGGATTTAGGATGATGGGGGCCCGAGAGCCAAGTACCTGCTAGCAGTCCCTTTTTCAGCTGTCTAAAATGTAATACAGGAATAAATATATATATATATATATATATATATATATATATATATATATATATATATATATATATATATATTTATATATATATATATATATATATATATATATATATATATATATATATATATATATATATATATGTATATATATATATATATATATATATATATATATATATATATATATATATATATATATATATATATATATATATATATATATATATATATATATATATATATATATATATATATATATATATATATATACTTATGTCATACAAAAATTTAAATTAGAGGAAGTTTATAGAAAGATTGTGTTAGCTTCATCCAAATTTCAATTATTTTGAAGTTACAAGGAAGTTTTTGGATTTTTTAATATTTCATGTTTAGTTCTGAGCCACGAGAAGTGAACTTTAGGGAGCCCCCAAAGTGCTGAGGCCGGGGGCCATAACCCCCTTGGACCCCCTCCCCTAAATTCGGCCATGGCTACACTAATATCGATCAACAGCTGGTCTGCTACAGCGTAGACCATTACACGACGCGGCAGGCGACGGGTAGAGCTAATCTCTTAACATTCGCGGATGAAAGACATCGCACTTTGGTATTGAGGCAGTTAGAGGAAACATGACGCGATTGCTGACTTTCACAGTGCGTGCCTTCGTGCATACCTGGTCAATAAGACGACCATAAAGGCAACCCTCGGGTTGTTCAGGGCGTGTTCAGAAACGCGTAGACGACTGCCTCTTTCTGGATACACTACCTGCCATAAGTTTGGAATCGCTTTACTGAGTATAGCAACACCCGGTTTGAATATTGCAGACCCCCGAAAAGATATGAATCACCTGGAATAGGCGGATATCTCGTGTTTTTGACAACCTAGAAAGTTGCGGTTTTCAGCAAAATTGTTCAGAAGATCAAAGGCTACTGTATGGTGACCAATTCAGTGTGAAATTTACTCGCTTTGTGGCGCTGGTAGGCTTACAATTTGTCGTATTTTTAACTTAAATAATACTCTCGAATGCTACTTTTTTTAAGGGGGGGTTTAGGTTTTGTGACAAATGTTACGAGGGGGGAGGGGGGGCTTAAAAATCATGAAAAAAATGCTACGTCATTTAAGTATTTTCCCTTACAGATTCCACACCAATTTGTAAAAAAAAAATGGAAAGCATTTCTTTTTTTAGGGATCATCCACAATCCACGTGGACAACTTTTGGGGGGAGGGTTAGTTGTCCACGGGGGGGGGGCGTGTGCGGCCCCTTACAGTATGGACTACGATGTATGTTCTTTCACATACAAATACAGAAGAATGCTGTGAATTTGCAATACTTTACCCAAAGACTGACATTATTTCTCAACTCCTGTAATGCAACCTGCGTACCTATATAAATCGAGACTAAAGGTGCCGCCACACGGACGCTAATTCCCTTAGTTTCTAAGTCATAGTTGATTGTAAAAAGCATTTTTTTCATCATAACGAGAGATTTTACTGTCAAAAGCTATAACATAGAGACCCTGAACTACTCCGTCATGCCCGAATAGTTCATAGCCTACTATTCAGTGATGAAAAAATGCTTTTTACAATCAACTAAGACTTAGAAACTAAGGGAATTAGCGTCCGTGTGGCGGCACCTTAATTCATATAAATAATGCTAAAACTAGTGTAGCAATGTACTTGCTAAGCTCCGTTTTGAATGCATGCAATGTTACTTTTGCTAAACAGATCTTGAACACTAATGTCTCAATCGATGAAGTTTTCCCTGAACTTTTGGTATGATAGTTGGCATATCTTTCAAAGTCAGTGAAAAAATTAACTAACAATCAATCGGAAAAGCAATGACTATCCTACCACGAGCTTGCTTTCCGTTCCAGATGTTTATAGCAAGGTATGCAGTTGAAAAGAAATTTCTTTTCCTATCTCAATGTAAAATTCAGGTACCTACCGATTCCGGAAATGAATTTTCCGCAACCAAAAAAATATCGTAAACTGAAAGTGACAATAAAATGCTTCTGATGTGAATACGGCTGTGAAGCGAAATGTCACTTGTGTTGGTACGGAATAATGAGCAGTGGTATCATTCAGGTGCAGAAAGAATCTTTAAAATCTTTGCTCATCTGATCGTCCCTCAGTCCTAAGATGTTTTGGCTTGCAAGAAAAAAAGGCGGCAACCAAGTGGAATCGCGTTTACTGACGACAGATAAGCTTACTGTGAATCATTCTCAGCTGTCAAAACTTCGCTTGGTAAAAAAGGCGAAATTTCTTGACCCCCTTTTCTTTTCAACTGTATACCAAGCCTATTTTGGGGCTATCTTTTAACTAGCTCCACCTTCATTTGAAGTTCTGACAATTCGTCCCAGATTCGCAATATGATGTACGAAAACGGAACTCATTTTGTGTTGATATCTAGCGGAGCCGAACCAATGGAGCTCTCACACACGCAAAAATATAAAACGTTTCGTGTCGTGTTGCGGCTTGGAAAAATGATAAACAAATTGTTCAGCAGATACCACAAGAGTGTAACTGCAAATTTGTATTTGGAGCTCGATAGCAACATTCTAGAGAAAAACTTTCTTTTTCATAGTTTTTTCATATGATAAAGCGGCTATTTGAAAATTATTTCAAATTAGTACAATCTAAAAACTAAATATATATCTAAATAGATATCTAAACTTCTTTTGCTCTAATTTTTCGATTTCAGTCTTCACAACAAAACTGTCTTCGAACGTCTTTTAGAGGTTTTAGGACAAACAATTTGCAGTCGAATATCGAATATAATTCAATTCTATTCCTAGTTATTGATGTTTTTATCAAAATATATGCCTTTTTCATATGTTTGTCTTTCTTTTTGAAGTTAACATTAAAAGTATCTAGGGCTTAATTTAAAGGGCCCATTCCACTTCATATATGGAGAAATTTTCAAAGATATTTTAGTTTTTTTAAATTTTATTTGAAAACATTAAAATAATTTTATGTTTTGCATTCACAAGCACACATATTTTATTTTTCGGTATATTTTCTCCTAGAAGTAATAACCTTTAAATCTATCCAAAAAGATCTAAAATCGACCACCTGGTTCAAAAGTTATATATATTTAAAAATGAAAAATATCGAATAAAGCCATTTTTAAGGTAAAAGGAACACTATGTTTTACTATTTTGAGAAAAATCTTCGCTTCTAAAGACATGTTTAATCTATAAAATGTATGTTAGATTTTATAATAGATCATTTATGTCACAACATCGAATTTCTTAGAATGTTGTACTTCAAAGATTGATTTGTGAAAAACCGAACTCTCTAACACACCATTCTAATAGAATAGCAGTCTAACAAAAAAGGTAATGTTTTCGGGAAACATATTTCAATTCTGAAATCGGCGGTTTTACACCATCAGACTGTTACGAATACGAATCTACAGGCAGTAATTTGAAGACTGTTCTATCGAAAAAAATTATGATTAAATTTACACTCTACTCTGTCACAACACTAGTGACAACCAGTGAAGAAGCAGAAGAATTGTCCCATGCCGCCTCAGTTCTCGTTGCGAAACTTACGATAAATGCATTTCATTCATTTGCCCGTCGTTCGCTTCGGGTCGTTCCCAGAAAGAGCACCGCTCGATCGCTAGCACCCAACAGCTCCGACACTAATTGGCTCAATCAAGCGGACTCAGCCGGAGCTCAAAGGGCAGCTCTCAGAATTTCCACTCTGGCTCGTCTCTTGCCGGACAGTTCTTGGTTGCGTAGGATTAAAAATGAATACATCTCGCCGTAATTAATCAACCAATTTAAAGCAAATAAATGATACACGGTATGAATCATAGAGACTCATAGTGGGGGTTTTGGTGTATAAAGGCCTGTATGTTTCACAGTTAGCGTATTATGAATCCGTAAAAAATTGATTGGTATTCGATTGTCACTGTATAACATTCTATTATTACAATTTATATTTCTTATATCTTTTCGTTTTATCACATTATTATATTTGTTTTTCAATTTTTATGGACAACTAATGCATGATTTAGATTCAATTTCCATTACTTTCTCAGCGAGCACTGCACTAATTAGTAACATCTAACAAGTTTGCACGTTTTGGATAATTCACTTATCCACCAACAGCTTTCGACCGGACCGGAGAACACTTGTCGCAACCGATTCCGATTTGGACCCATCTTCACTCGCAAATTGTCCGACGCCGACTGACAGGCGTGACCCATTCCGTGCATCCGACGGACGGGGCAGCAACAGCAAACCGACAGCATCGTCATCTTACGAGCAGTTCTGCAAGCCAGGCGTCAATCAAGAGAATTTAATAAATTTACTGTTTTCAATTTCGTTCACGACTAAACGCTCGTATGTGAATACACACTACAGATATGAGTGCAGACCGGCCAGCTAACAGTATAGAACCCTTTGGAAGCCGGCCAACGTCGGGCTAATGCATGCCATTAGCGATAACTGCCCTGCCATCGGAAGGGAATTAACTGCATTAACAATGCGAAGAACGGGTTAATTCGATGTACTAGACGGGTTGTGATAATAATCATCATTTGTTTTGAACATAACAAATCTACACTAATCAGATTGAGCGTGAGTTGATTAATTATGTATGAAATTTGTATCTCAGTAAATAAACTTTGTTCGATTACTTAGTATTAAAGTGAATAAGTAACATTCGTCACGACTTATTGTTGTTTAATAAAATGATCAAATTTGGACTCATCTATCAAAGTAGTGATGTCGTCTGGTTTGCCTTCTCAGAACATTTCAGTGCCTTGAGACTTCGAATGGTTAGTGAAAATTAACGCATCCAGATATTACCTCTATCAATAACGGGAGCAGATCTCAGGACAAGTGCCTATATCACTTAACAATCAGTTGTGAACCATCGCTTTAGTCTTTGGCAACTGATAAACTAATTTATACTCCAAACTACTAGTCATCTTTCTCGCTTTCAAAATACTTCTTTTAACCACCCGTGGTATTCGAAACTGTTTTATAAACTTCACTACATTAAAATCGCCTCTCGCCGACAAGTTCCAGTTAATTAAAAACGCTCTTCCTTGGTGCTCTGCCCTTCCGTTCTCGGCATAAATTCCAAGCAATCAAACAGCTGGAAACAGCACAATATGCGTCTTTATTCACGGTTTCATCAAACGATTCTCTGACCGGTTAATGGGTGCAACTTGAAACGAGAAGTAGATTCCATGATTCACGCACAGCATAAGTCTGGTTTATATGCACACGAGGAAGAGCGAGAGACAGAAAGTTACTGCACTGGTTAACCGTGAATTAGTACCTTTTTGTTGTAATGTGACGTAAGGCGATAAGGCTTGATCTATTATAAAACCGTTCCGGTATTATAAAAATATACTCATGACTCGTCTATCCTGCGTTCTACAATTTTTGATTCATAAAATCCGGTATCTTATCCGTTCCAATTCTGGTTAGTGATGCATGCACAAATTTGATTTCTCAAGTTCCAGCTGCATTAATACGCCTGACGCTTATGCAATCACGTTGCTCGATACCATCTGCTGTGTTAATTTATGGTATGTAGGTATGTGCTGCACTGCATCTTCGTGACAACAATATGGGAGAGTATGAAACAATCATACAACAGTTTGTGAATCAAGTGTACGAACGCAAAATAATATTTGCAGGAGCTTAAGAAGTCGGAAAATATCAGATGAATATAACAATAAGACACACAGCGTTGAAAATACCCGTTCGAGTGATTCATTCGCTTGTTATCAATCAGTTTAGTATCACGCGAAAGCTGTTCTGGTATAAGTAACTCTTTAGTGTTGTATTACTAATGATTTGTTTTTTTTTTAATGTGGTCCACAAATAATGGTTGAATTGTTCAATTTTCTATTTGATTTTTACCTTTGATTGTGATGGTGGATCTTCTTCCGATTTCTCCACCGGCTGTGAGTTTTTGTCCATTCTCATTACCTTGAAAATGCGTTCAGATGTTCCACAAAACTTCACCAACTCTAATCAATCTCTGCTTAATTTCGTCACAATAACCCTCTCTTAATCGTAAACATATTCATTCTAATTTATCACCAAAACACATAACGCCACAAGCTAAACGACGCGCACTTCGTCTGCAACTGGTAAGTAAGTTTGGTCAGCACCAGCGGCATTGAAAAATAATTATCAACAAAAAGGTCCTGCACTGATAACGAATACCCACACAATCGTTTCAAGTACCGGACCGCCCATGCCCGTGTGGGCACGATACCAAAAGCGCCAATCAATCGAGCAACGAGCGCCCGATCCGATCTGTGACGTGCCAGCCTTTGAGGCGGAAGGTAAAACGAAACGTATCAACTTCTAGGTTCACAGACAATCTACAATTTTACTAACATCGCGAGTTGACTAACTTGTATTAATGATAGTTTATTTCATAAAATATCAATCGATATTCGTTTTACACCGTGTTTCCATCGCGTATCGCGATATACGCGATATCTGTGTACCGTTTTATCTTCATATGTTTATTTGATAACACAGGGTTGCGCTCGCTTTCTGATTTTGAGCTTTTTTACTCGACAGATTTCACAGCTAATTGTAATTTTTTATGTATACTTTTGATAGTCATCTTGTTGAAATGTGTATCTGCGGCTCATCTTCAGTTTTTGCATGCTTGCATACTACATACCGAGTAAATAATAGAAGCAAGCTGAGTTAGTTTTTTGTGATACTATTAGACCCAAATAACCTTATTTTGATCTTTGTACCAAATGATTGTTTTCCCATGGAATGTGATCTTGTGCCTAGGCTAGCTGTCTCTGGATATTTTCCGCTGATAACTAAGGCCTCTTAAGTGCTACTCTAACTAACTTAATACCTTGTTGATGAAAATGATTGCGCATTGAAAAAACTTACCCTCAATATGTTTTTGATAATTATATATATTTTTTGATATTTTTGTAGCTGCCAGACTTGAACCTTGTTTTTCAATTCGTACTTTATCCCAATCAATCCGGTAACTTGTCTTTGACGGACCGCCTGACCATTTTAGTGGTATTAAAGAATTACTCTTTATAAACTTCAGCACAATTTCAGCAATCGTATCATTTGTAATCGTATAATATCTGCGACTCGACGGTTATTTTTACCGGATTTGTGAAGGTCTATTATTATAGTTATAGTTTTCGAATACTGAGCGGAATTTGAGTCTTGCTTGGCATTTTGAAACGAAATATACAAATTTTGATCACGAAAGCTTCCAAACAATGAAAAGACAACACTATCATATTGTATGCAATGTTTGTATTCAATAAAGTGACAGAAATTCTGTAACAGAATGCATTTCACAAACAACAACAACAACGATTGTATTTTTTTTTTCAAATGTCCAAAGCAACTATTCCAGCATTACTAACTGAAAAAGCAATAAATGTCGTTTTTGACTTAGCTGATTTAAGCATGAATATATTATTTGCGGTTTCCATTATTCATGGTAAAGCATACCCCGTACGGATTTCTTCCAGATTTTCAGGAGTGGTGTCCGGATAAAATTTTGGTCCGAATTTTTCAAACTGCTCGGAATACATACTAAAATTATTTATCGTTCCGTCGAAAACGTCGGCGAATAGAACCAGAAACTAACTAATTTGATGGAGGAAAAAATATAACTTCAAAATTAAATCTTATTGAAATAATGTTGAAGTTATAACCAAGGATGTAAATTACACTGGCCGACAAAAAGAAAAAAAGTTCATTCCAAAAGTCTTACATTTTAAGTTTAGTATAGCGGGCAATGTATGCAATGTATCACCCTCTACTCACCCTCTACCCCATCGTGGCGTGCTGAGATACGGGAACACAATAGTAGTGATTCGACTTTGGTTTAGAACTAGTTATACCTTTCCCAGTAGTTTAATTGGCTTAAACACCTTGCCGGAGACAACGGAGATTGCGGGTTCGAGTCCCGTCTGGACGAGGGAAAAAAATTTCTAAGCCTAAAGTCACAACTTCTATTCCCGTTCATTTGCGCATCCTCGCAAACTGCCCGCTTTACTTAACTTGTTCCAAAAGCTCAAACCGGAAAAAAATTAAAGATTATAACTATTCAACCATTTTTATGAATTTTGGTGCCCCTAGCCATTAGGGACACGCGTCAACTAACGTAAGAGTGTCGTATAAAAACTGCTCGCCGGTTTCGTTGCTTTTAAGTTATGTTTACGAGGAAACTAATTTGAGTCTCTGAAAAAATGATAATGGCTTACTTACTTACTTTCACGGCTGCAGACCGATTATCGATCCAATGCCGAATCCAGATTACGCCGCCATGTCACTCGGTCTTGAGCTGCTACCCTCTAATCTCCCCTAACACCTATTCCGCGGCCGTCCTTATCGACAGCACATATCCAACAAGTGCGGATCCTACCTCGAAGTCGACGGATTCTATCGGGATTTCGGCTTAATATAGTCTTCGCTGGTCGTTCTTCCGGCGTTCTACCTACATGCACAGTCCACTGCAACCTGCCGCGTTTTATCCGCCTAACTATATCCGCCGATTTGTACACCTGGTATACTTCATGGTTCATGCGTCTGCGCCAAACACCATTTTCTAGTTTGCCACCAAGGGATTGAACGCAAAATCCTGTGCTTAAAATCATCAAGAGCTCGTCAATCGGCCTTTTTCAACGTACATGTTCCATAGCCGTAGAGGGCTACGGGAAGAATTAGTGTTTTGTAAAGTGCAAGTTTAGTACGGGTTTGCAGACTGCGGGAACCCAGCTGGTTACGTAATCCGTAGAAGGCCCTGTTTGCAGCCGCTTTTTCAGATTTTTTATCTCACGGCTAACCTGCTTCAAAAGTTTCCCCATCTAACACCACCTCAGCACCAACATCCGTCGGACTACTACGCTCTCTACCAGCCACCATGTATTTTGTTTTGGCAGAGTTAATGATGAGCCCTATTCTCGCAGCTTTCCTGCTGAGAGGGCCGTAGGCACTGCTCTACGGATGATACCAATGTTGTCGATATCATACGCAAAACCTAGAAGCATGTGAGACTTCGTAATGATTGTGCCGCTTCTTTGCACGCCGGCCCTCTCTATAGCACCCTCCAATGCGATGTTGAACAATAAGTTTGACAGCCCGTCTCCCTGCTTCAAACCATCTAACGCCACGAAGGAGTCCGATAATTCACTGGATATCCCGACGCATGATGTAGAGCCTTCAAGGGTGGCAGTTACCAGCCTAATTAGTTTTGTTGGGAAACCCTGTTCGAATATAATTCGCCATAACTCATTTCTCTTAACTGTATCGTACGTTGCTCTTAAGTCTAAGAACAGATGGTGAGTTTGCAAATTGAATTCTCGAAATTGATCGAGGATCTGTCGCAGGGTGAACAATTGGTCCGTAGTGGAGCGTCCCCCACTATCCGTATCAGGTTCTTCTTCCTCTCGTTGCACATGACAGGCATGCTTGTCTTTTTTCCTCAAAAAACCTCTAGAGTGCAGGAGAACATCTTGCACTACGAAAACAACTGCTCTCACACTAAAGAGCAAATCAACGCTTATGCAAGAAGAGAGCGACAAACGATTTTTATCTAAAATCTCTCTCTCTTGCGAGACAATGAACAATGACAATGTGCTACAGATAGCCATACCTCTGGCTGCACCCAAATTTACAAGCTTCAGGCCGTTGTCGTTCGTAGTAGAGTGGAAGCTTTCTCTATCAATCAGGGGGCGGAAGAAGTTCTCCTCCCCGACCTGCGCATTTTCATCCCCGATGACGATCCTGATGACGTGTCATGAGCACTCATTACACGTGTTTTCCAAGAGTTCATATAACTCCTCATTCTCTCATCGGGTTTATCATCAAAATTCACTAAAATGGTTGAAAAGCTATAAGATTAATCTTTCTTTTTTTCCGGTTTGAACTTTTGAAGTACCCCTGTATTAATGTTATCACTCGCGCTCAATTTTTTACAAGCCGACAGCTCATTCAATAAGCGCAATTCTGAACAACTTTGTATGACCGACGAACTTGAAGCTTTCAAGTAGTACTACAATTTTGTCGAAGAGAGTATTGCTCGTACTCAAACACCGGAGCTGTGAAAGCACATTCTTGCAAATCAATAATCGCGATAATTTTCATAAATGTGCTCTCACGGCGTGAGTGACAATTTACATCCTGGGTTATAACTATATACAATTGAATATTTCTGGGAAAAATACAAACCAAAATTCTGCGTTACTTTTTGACGTATAATTACGTCTTACGGCAACATTATTGGGGTACAAATTGAAAAACCGAAAACGTCGACCTTCAAATGCTTTTAACTTAGTCAATTTTTAACGGATTTCCTCCATTCTTGCCGCAGTCGTTTGGAAATTAGCTGTGCATCCACCGAAATATTGTGGCTTTGTGACGTTAAATATTGAAAATGTGTAGAGCGTTGTTGAACGCATATTAAGACCAATCAGAGTTTTTGACTTTCTAAACTATTTAGTATTGTAGCTGTTACTTTGCTCGCCTGAGTATAACTCTCGGAAGTCACGTATGAAAGCTTGCGTGTACAAATTTAATCTTCATTGTCTCTCTGATAACTTAGGCAAGAGGATGATTTACTGGAAAGTGAAGCGACCTTGTCGCAGCTTCGCTTGTAGCATAGCAGGCTACGATTTCAAATATAATATATTTGTATGGTTTTCGCTTAAGCACCCGTTCATTTCATTGCAGCCCCTTTCATAGCGGACGGACCAGCACCTTTCATACTGCTGGATTTTGGATCTCCCGTCTGCGTGGGAAGCACCGTCATGCAGACCATTGAATTAAAGTTATCACGATAGTGGCAGCCAGCAAGTCTGTTAATTTTCTGGCCATTGCCATTTGCATATGACGCTGGATGATTTCCGTTTTCTTAAAATTTCTTTCAACTTTATTATTAAAGTATTTCTATTAGTTACGGCATTGCATCACGCTGGTGGTTTATTCTGTATTACAGATTACTAAATGACTCAACCACAGATTTCTAATGTGAAGCCTGTGTATTTCATAACAGCTTTAGTTTCCTCAGACACAGTACGCTGTGTGGCTAGCTTTCATGGCAACAGCAAACGAACGGAAGTCTGGACTTGGCTACTTTGTCGCTTGTCTTCGGCGCTATCTCAACAGTTCATACAACAGTGTATCATACAGTTGACAAAAACTCATATACTTCTCGCACATCAATCGTCTGTATACCAACAAACAGTGCAGAACGCAGTCCGCCGCGCCACCTGTTTTTTGCGTTAGTCTTCTCCGTAGCTATTCAAAACAATCACATTTTTCATCATGTCATTTAAGTTTTGTTCATCGTCACATCGCTATTACGTATAATCGAGTGTACAAATTACATTGTCTTGTTGTGTCGTGGCAAAGGAGGCAGAGTCAAGGGATAGACAAAATCTCGTTCATATCATGCTGGGCCTTGATTCGCGGTAAGTCGAATTCATCGCCTGCTGCGTAATGGAAATTAAGCGCATTGGTGCTGGAGTACCTGTTGCTTTGCCAGCTGTAATGGAATGTCTTGCTACAGAAGTGTAGGAGTTGGCGGGCACGCAGCTGAAGAAAATTGGTTTTTTACCAAATATCAAGCTGTGCTGCACCCGATGAAAAGGCATAATCTGATCAATTCCAGGCCCTCAAAATCGTAAAACCAACCGTTCTTTTAGGAATGACCACATCTTTTCAATTGAGGCAGTAAAAATAAGTTTGGTCTCTAATTAAAATTTTGAACAACATTTTTATTGAGCAAAATTCAGTTTCACCCACGCCATTTTGTTTTGACGGTGAAAAAGTTCTCTATCTACAATTGTGATTCAGTAACCTTCAACATTATTTCCGAATGACTTCAGGTCAATTAATCGACGCTTTTTTTCAATGTTACCAATTAAAAAGAGAGTTGAAAAAAAATTATAATTGAAATGCACCGCTTCACAACTTCGAATTGACATCAGACCTGCTGTCTTTGTTGGGTATAGGTCCGTTACCTTCCTTAAAATCTGCTGTAGCGTTGAGGGCCTCCAATCGAACACTCGCAGGAATGACTCTGAAAAACAGTTCTAAACACAAATGCAAAAAAGGTCGCATGAACCATGATACGTCAGTATAGTCTGCATTGCGAAATCCTTGACATAATAATGTCGAAACAACAAATTAAAAATTGTCTGAGAGACACTAGAAATTATTTTTAGCATGTAAGAGGAACATTTTAAACATTATAAGTAACATCTGTAATGAAATGTAGTTTACATTTGATTGACGGAATATATAAATTCCAAAGGAAATTTGGCTTTTACAGTCTTAACGGTGAATCAAAACGCTACTGGTTGTTCATGTCCGACGTTACGGTCTTTGAACTTGGCCTTCTTCAGGGGATATAAAGTTGTACCGTTGTTCGTTCAGCGTACAAAGCTATGCGATAGGTTGTCACAGCAATCAATAAGTTTTCCTTCAAGGTACCACAACAAAAAGCCGGGCCTATCGGGCCTTTTATCACACCTCTGAAGACACCATGATGCAAATTTAATTCTTAGCTTTTGACTTCCGGTCAAAAATAATATGTTATCCAGATTCCTTGGTTTATTTTCTCCTTAAATCATCTAGCAGTATTTTTCGGACGTCCTGCGTCTATAAAATGTAAGAAAACTTGTAAGCTGTTTTCTTGAAAAATTTTTTAATATTGGCCCATATAAGTGTTTTTACGTAAAAATTTTCGAGGAACACGATGACAGTATAAAATTAAAAATTAATTTGGCTGCTCTTGCCGAAAAATACAAATTTAGTTTTAAAATACAAAAACAATCTATCTGGTAACACTTCCGTTAAAAAAAAATATTTTATCTGGGTTCCTTGGTTTATTTCTTTGAAAAATCACCTATCAGTATTGTTTGGACCTCTTAGGGCATCTTCAGTGGGGGTCCAAATCGTTGTTTTGTTCTATTTTTTCGGAACAAACTCAAATTCACTGCTGCACCGGTGGTGTAAATTTTGTTTTATACCAGATCTGAATTGAAAAAAATTGAAACTGGTATACGTTTTGGTCTATTTTTGTCACTTTTTGGAACAAGAAATAGATCGTTCTAAAACCCTTTGTACGCTGCCAATAGGTGGGTAAAATGTCATATTTTTATTGGATACCTCATTTTTAGCTATTTCCATATAAGCGTTTTGCTAGTGTTAGGGAATAAACAAAACAAAGATTTTTTATGACAATTCTCAATTCATTTTTGTGGCTTTTCTGAAGAAGAATATGAACAGGTTTGTCGTTTTTGGCTTCAAGGAAACCGACCAGCAAAGGGGGGAATTCTGAAAGACCATAACCGTAGGTTCAACTACTTGGTTTGCAACCATCAGCCACCAGGATGACAAATATGTTGGCTATTTGTTAATCGCCTTAATTATAGTGGGACTAGAGGAGACCTTGAGAAGCCAGAAAAATGTTCCTCGAAGACACTGAACTGAAAACATTCAAAATGCTGGGATGACATTGCGGATTTCGAGCTACTCGAACAAACTAAATGATCGCTGGGGTGCGTTATGTTTCGTTTTTCGTATTTTTTCGACTTTGCGGGTTAGATGAGCTGCAGGACAAATGACAATGACAGCTCCTTTTAAGCTTGAAGTATAACTGGCAGTATGTGACCTACTCGAAAATAGCGAAAATCTTTCGAATCGAGCTGCGAAATGCCACCCAATATCCTCAAAACCCAACCCAAGTTTGAAGAACTGCAAGATTTTGAAGGATTGATGAGACGAAAACGGAAGATGAACATCTACACTATCAAATAGTTTTCGCTATCCTCCGAAGCCCTACTTGTAGCAGAAATTTTTCGATCATACCAATCCATCCTGAGAAATGTCACTGACACTCGGGTCAAACCGTCAAATCTATAAAGCCTTGTGGATATAAAGTGTCTTGCCAAAGTAATCGTTTAATGTGCGAAAAAGTTACCGTTTTTCTGTTTGTTAAATATTAAGCGCATTTTATTATAACAAGTCTCATTAACTGATAGCATGGGGTATTGAATTGTTGACAGTGTGACAGATGTCAGCGGTATAAAACAACAAGATATACAACACCGGTGCGGAGAACGAAAAGTTGGTCCATATTAGTTGGTTTTATTCAGGTTTCGCTGGTGAAAATCTAGTATAAAGTTGTTTCAAAAATAGACCACCGTTGAAGATGTCCTTACGTCTATGAAATGTAAAAAAGATAAAATTAAAAATAAACTTTCTAATAAAATATAACAAAATAAAATTTTCATGAAAATATGGATGCAAGACACATGCAAGACGATGAATTACTGGTAAACATATTGTTGATTTGATAATTTTTGGCGACCAAAACACGCTTTATACAAAAAATGTCATTATCCAGGTTTCAAAAATTGCACTAAAATCGCATAATATTGGTGTGTTTTCGCACGGATACAACTTTCGTGTGTTTCCACAAAATCCTAAAGGCCCTGAACTCTCTAAGTCAGAGCGCAGCACTTTATTTCGTTTAGTGCTGTAAATGAAAACACTAATAGTAAAGCAAGGATAGGATTATTATACTCTCCTAGTCATATCAATTATTATATCAATTCTCTTCTGCAGATTAGTTCGCGTTAACTTAAACACATATGTTCAACTAAAGAACCAAAAACGAGACGAAATCTCTTTATTTTAAGTATCGACATCTATCGGTGGAGAGAACGCATTTTACACTCAAAGTTTTATTACACTTATATCATTCATACCTGCTCGTGGTGAAGAATTATTTCGGCCTATCTCCTCCTCATACAAAACCAAAAAGCAAAAAAACTGTGCGACCTGTCGCCGCTCTTTTGTCGAGAGAATTCTTTGTTTTCTCCGGTACTGGTATAGCGAGAGTGCCTTTTCATGATAATCGTACAGTACCACACGCATACGTGCATGGTTTTTTCGTACATATTTTTTTAATGAATTCCATTGTGGCCGAGTTGAAAACCGAATATCTTGACTAACGACAATCGTTTATTTTTACATTGTACCTAATGTCGCAAGCAGTACTGTGTATAGCGCGTCTAAGGTGTCGTACACAAATTACGTAACGATAAAAACTAGATTTCAGACCCCTTCCCACCCCATGTAACGATAGGTAACGTTCGATATGACTCCCCCCCTAAAATTATGTAACGCTGAGCAGCCTGACTCCCCTCCAAAGATTTCAATTTCGAGCAAACATCACAGTTACGTAACTGTCCTACTACCTCCCCTCCCCCCTACGTAACGGTAAGTAACGCAGTCTCAAACCACCCCTTCCCCCCCCTTCATGCGTTACGTAATTTGTGTACGACGCCTAATATGCATTACTCGCAATATTAGGCATAATAAACGGTACGAGAAAAATAAATACTGCCGTTAGTCGAGAAACGCGGTTTCCAACTCTAAGAAAAATACTAAAGTAATTCTACTAACTGGTTAAAACGGTTTCAACTGTCGCGCGGTGTACGGTCCAAGAAAATTTGTTAAGGAATGTTTGAATGGTTGAAAGATTTTTGGTTTAATTTTTTCTATCAATGTTGATTGTGAATTGCTACTGAATTTCTGCTAAAAAATTTCTTGAATGCGGTACTGCCTTAACTTGATTTTGACGGATTTAAGATCACCTTTTTGTCCGGTCATTGAAGCAAAAAAATAGATTTTTATGCATGTTCAAACTATTGGAGCGAACTGTTTTAGCGATGCACTGTAAAATCAATGTAGGATAGAACAGCAAGAAATAAATGCAAAAGCGTGGAGCAGGATTTGCAGCAGAGTTTTTTTTCGAAGTTGAATATCTGTTCTGTGACGTAAAGCTAGTATTTTAACCCACCCAGAAATAATTTTATCCAGTTCCATAAAAATAAACGTTGTTAAACTAATTACACCTGCTTATTACTCCAATCGATAAATGATGCAAATAAATTCCATGTAACCAGTACAGCCCTTCATCAATGCTACAACCACTAATGAGCCATTTCAAAATACCGGATCATCGATGCATATATATTTATAACCGCCGGTATGTGTATCGACCGGCTGCCGAAATCAAGTTCACGATCGACGAGAACTCAATCGAAGGCACGTGTTTCGGGGGGCTCATCTCCCATAGTTTGACTTGATTCGACCCACGGAATGAACAACAACAAACCGTAGCTCAGCTGCACGCAGTGCGGCGGTAACCCAGTTGCGGGGCGCTCATTTGAATTCAGCGCTAGGTGCGAAGCTTGGCTGCTGGGTTTTATTTTCCTTAAGCATCATTCGCAGTTTGCATGCGCGACGGAATGGATCGCGATTCTTGATGGTTTCGAGTTGAGTGAAGCGTTATTGGAGAAAAAAATTATCCGCTATTATTTTCGAGTGCTACCGAGAAGAAGTGGCGAAAAAAATGTGGAATTACTTGCTTGAATAGTTGAGATAGTAATAGGAATAGTTGAATAGTAATGACCTTGAGAGAAGCATCATAACTTGGAGCAATGACTATCTACGGCAAACTGGTGCAAATCATTATAATTTCGTTTTGAGCGGCAACTAGTTACCACACGTGCAGTTATCATTTGTTCATAATTATCCTCACAATGGCACGGCGCTACCGGAAGTAATCTGCCATACTGGTCGAGGGTGAAACGCTGGCGTGATCTAAAGAAGCTAGCCGGTTAAGAAAAGGTAAAGCGCGTTAGAATAAATTTTGTTTGCATAAATTTATCATTTGTTACTATTGATTAGTGGATATAGTTATTAGTGTGAGTTCTGGTGAGGTCAGCGCATGGTTGAGTTGATAATTACGACAAACGTGATTAATGTTTGTAGTTCAAAAGAAGGCACTCAGAGTTATTTTGAGCTAGTCATAGAGTGCAAAATGTTTTGAAGAAAATCTGTGATTTTATATTGATATTCTCATTTACAAAAATTGGTTAGTCCGATAAATTTTTGAAATAAGCCTCTGATTCTGGTTCATTGAAACTTTTTATACACAAACTGAGGATGGTGGGCTAATAATCTATATATCACTTGAGGGTCATCCAATTCGATGAGCAGACGCTGTTGTGAACCGACCCTAATATGGAAATAGAGCTAAACAATCGAAAAGTGATATTATGCGAGCTAATTTAGACTAGCGGCATCTCAAAGGAACTGTACGCACGATTGGTGCCGCGTTGGTCAAAAGACCAAGGTGCCAAACTTCTAACGGAGAATCGTTACGTATACGAAAACGTACTTTGACAGTTCTGACGAAAGTACCTTCATATTTATCACGCATTGGTTTCGTTTCAGAAAACAACAGAAGATTTTGTATATAATACACACCTTTTTAGTGGAATAAACTAAAATATATTTTCAGTGTACCTTCAACTTTAAAACGCGCGTTTGAATCATAAAAAAATGCTCTAACTTTTTAAAAGTTTTTGCAAATTGAATTCTCTTTTTTAAACTCTTTATATCCTGATGGTAAAAACAAAATATATTTAAAAAGCGTGTGTAGAATTGGAAAATAAAGTAAATTTAATGTTTCCTTGAAAAAAAAAAGCAACTCTTAAGTATGCGTTTATTTCGATAATTTCTTATTTAAATTATATCAAAAATCGTTTTGTACTGTCAAGCGTATTTTTTTAATCTCGCTTATATTCCGTCTGTCTATTTCCGCCCCTGTTGTTGTGCCAATCACCGACGCCCGGGAAGGTGACTCCACCCAGGACCCTAACTTACGACCCGTTGGTTAACGGACCGGCGCACTGTGGTCCAGAAATGAAAAAAGGTTGCCAAAAGTCATATTCTCGTAAACGTTACATTTTAGAGCAATACTGTCTTCGGGAAAGTTTTAGAGTAAAAAAGGTCCTTCTTTGGACATTAACAGATCCGTGATTAATCTCCCTACAAGTGAAATAAAAAGAAGATTTTCTCTATAAAAACAATAATTTTTATCGCCGTCTTTGGCAAAGTTTTCCAAAATAACATAACAAAAATCTTTGCTGAAGACACTAGGTAGCTACTTCTCAAGCTTACTGAGCTATCTGATTATGTTCAATGATGTTTAAAAAAACAAGTTTTTGCCGTTGAAATTCATACTTTATACTACTATACCTCTGATATTCTCACTGAACTTTTAAACAACATCAGACCTTTATTTTTTATATGTTACAGCAGACTTTATTTTATGACAATTAGGTTTCTATCAAATTTTCCTGCCAAAAAATTTACTTTTGATTTTGATTTACTTTTGAGTAATTTTCGATTTTCTGCCGTCAAGATTACCACCAATTGAATTGTCTATGTGTTCTTCACACAAGGCAGTTAAAATTTCTTGCAGGAATTTGCAGAAACTTAAAAAATCATGGAACAAAACAACTTTAACGTAAGTTCATTTATGTCATGTTGGTCAATAGCGGATCTTTGTTGGGAAAAACATAGCAAGCTTTGCATTTTTACGTTTTGATGCAAATTGATAGAAGCTAAATTATCATAAAAAAAGTCTGATATAACATATAAAAAATGCAGGTTTATTGTTGTTTTAAAAGTTCAGTGAGAATATCAGAGGTATAGTCGTATAAAATATAAATTTTACGGGAGAAACTTTTTTTTAAAACATCATTGAACATAATCAGATAGCTCAATAAGATTGAGAAATAGCTACCTTGTGTCTTTAGCAAATGTTTTGTTATGTTATTTTGGAAAACTTTGCCACAGACGGCGATGAAAAATATTGATTTTTAGAGAAATATTCTTTTTATCTCACTTATAGGGGGATTAATCACGGATCTGTTAATGTCCAAAGAAGGATCTTTTTTTATTCTAAAACGATCCTGAAGACAGTTTTTCTCTAAAATGTAACGTTTATGAGAAAATGCCTTATGACCACCTTTTTTCATTTCTGGACCACAGTGCGGCGCCAACGGCTTTACTTCCTCATGTGATGGAAGCTGTGATCCCAGAGATTTTTCGCCTCAGAAGATCTCCCGGTGTCGGCTAGGGTTGAGTCTAGACCAGTGCTGATAAAAGTCATTTTCCCCAGCAAAATTCTTCGAAAATTACAGCCAATCATTTTCAATTTTCACTTCCAATGATCGCAGCACTCTTTCAGATACACTAGATTTTCGTCCTAGTATCGTGCTGTTATACTCAGATGAAATAGATCGCGCGTATCGTTCACGGTTACGGAATAAAATTTGACGACAAATCCAACCAAATGATCTTCACTTCAAAGCGAAAAAGAAAAACAAACAGTCCACTCAACCAAAATAAACCTCACCGAAACACTTTTTCACTGACATTGACCGATGCCTCGACAATATTCGTTAACTGATAAACTGATTTTGTTATCTTGCTTCCATCGCATGAAATATAATGAGGTGTTTTGACAGTTCACTTCCATGCAAAAAGCGGGAAAGGAGAACTCTGAAAGGATTGTAAAAAAATAACGTTTATGGATGCTTTTTTTCACTTTCACTCAAGAGTGTCAACAAATGTCAACCCTGCTCTAGACCACTTGGGTTGATTGTGAGTGGATCACGCCACCCTACAACCATCGACACCTATGTCGGCGTTGGGATTCGAACCCAGGCAACTAGCGAAATTGGGGGAGATGTTACCAACTACGCTAGGTCCCCGCTTACTGTCAAACGTATATTTTGTATTAAAAAATGATAATGTCAAAAATGTACAGAAATTTGTTTTTCCAAAAATGCAACAATAACTATGTTCCAGTTTGCGACAAGTTCTAAAAGTTTCTGAACAACATCTATTTTGTTGATAGCACCTTCTCACAATTCAATTAACATTTTAGGTACGTGAGGTCTTATTATACTGAGCAACTTTAAATACTTTTTCGGAAATTAATCTAGATAAACATTTGCGGGGACGGGACACGAGGCATATGGACGCTAGGCATATGGATGTTAGGCATAGTATGCTAGGCATACAGACGCGAGGCATAATGGATGTGAGGCATAATGGATACGAGGCATACTGCCACAAGGCATAACGGACGCGAGGCCGAATGGACGCGAGGCCGAATAGACGCGAGGCCGAATGGACGCGAGGCCGATTGGACGCGAGGCCGATTGGACGCGAGGCCGAATGGACGCGAGGCCGAATGGACGCGAGGCCGAATGGACGCGATGTTGTACGATCGCATGAGATCCAATTATGTAGTTCAGGTGTTATTATATTCCTAAAGAGTTTAAGTTGGGTATAATACCTTTCTTGAAATCATGCGGCGAAGACGCATAATCGAGGGCAAGGAAACGAGGCGGCACTAAGCCGCCGTGGTTTCCGCAGTCCGAGCCGGCCGCCGACCCGCCGTCGGAAGCGGCGGCCTCTCGCACCCAAACGACTGATCTACTGGTTTGCTAGGTCTACTCAAACAGAGTTTTCTTCCCTTAGTTAAGTCCGAACGAGCGGTAGCGAGTAAGGACAGCATTCGCTCGGACAGCGAGTCGGCCGAAGGCCGCGAGTGTATTGCTTTTCAAATGACACTTTGTAGCGAAATACATGTTATCGAATGCTGTGTTGATGATGACGATAATAACACATTCCATATCACTTCCTCTTGGCCTTGTGTCCTTTCGGCCTAGCGTTTATTCGGCCTTGCGTCCGTTCGGCCTCGCGTCCATTCGGCCTCGCGTCCATTCGGCCTCGCGTCCATTCGGCCTCGCGTCCATTCGGCCTCGCGTCCATATGCCTCGTGTCCGTATGCCTGCCGTCCATTATGCCTAGCGTACTATGCCTCGCGTCCGTATGCCTCGCGTCTGTATGCTTAACGGGGTGTCATCAACATTTGCAAGCTTAGTACCTTTTATACATAGATCGATATATCTAAAAAATGGCAAGAGCTAGAGATGAAGTGTTCATGTCCAATAATGTCAAGCGTATTAGCTTCTAAACGACCATGTGTCTCAATGATTTGTCTGTCAGCGTAAAAGAAGCGTAGTAGAAGAATAACCCGTAAAAAGCTCAAACTTGCGCTCTGGAAGACGCTGATATACCCGGTGGTGTGTGTATGTATACTGCACGTGGTGCAATTAAATGAACAATAATCGGACGCGCAAATCTGTAAATATAGCCAATGGAATAAAATGCGGTAAATATCCCGCAAGCGCGTTAATATTTAAAGAATATCGTTCAGATGTCTGCGGTAATCCGCACTTCTATTATTAGCAATAGAAGGATTTCGCACCAACCAGACTTGTCGTTTCTTCTCAGAGAATCACTAGCGTGTAGAAGAATATCTTTCGCTGCGGAACAAACTGCTCTCAAACTGGTGAACAATCGACGCTTGAAGAGTGCAGCAAATCATGTGTAGTGAGGAGCTTGCAACAAACACCGTGGGAGATAATAGATTGAGGTGAGCTCTCTCACACAAAAGGGGATTACGTACAATAACTAAACAGTGAGTCAACTCATGTTGTCTCTGTTGTATTTCCTCAGCAGTGTACATTGCGGTGTATTTCTGCGTATTCTCAGTAGTGTGATTCACCACTCTTGTTTCGCTCGGTTGGGGTGTAAGTAGCAAGTGATTTTTTTTTAGAGAGACAGAAGCACAGAACAAAACAAAAGAAAGAAATGCAAATTGCTACGTGCAGTGCTCATGCCGGTAAAGAAGTGCGGCTATGCAGCTCCCCAAGAGCAGAATAAAACTCAATTCCGGGAGCTGCATAGCCGCAAGGTTACAGAGTCCGCTTTGCCAAGTGGATGGTCGTGGGTTCTAATCATAGTAGAATCAGGCCATTCGATGTCAAAACTGGACTTAAGTATGGGTTTATTCTCAAGCTACCTCACAATTTACCCTTCCTTTACGCTGAAACCTATAATACCTTTACGTGACTTACTCTTAACAAAAAATAAGTCCCTCATCAATGAAACTAGCTAAAGGATGCACGACGAAGCTTCTCCAGGGAATTGTGATTGGTGATATTTGGTAGGACGAACGAGGCTCAGAGAGCAGATAGAGTGTAAAAGAAATGATAAAATCACATTACACACAAGCATGGATAAAATAATAAGCATGCCACTTCGCAAAAGCGGTATTGCTAATAATAGAAGGGCGGGATACAGCAGACACCCGGGCATATCTAACAATTAATCAACGATTCTGATCTTAGTGAGGAAGTCCATACAGGAAAAAAACTCCGGTTTTTTCACATGTTGAGGAGAATAACAAGCCTAACTGCAACTTAACCAGACGTCTCATAATTCGCATTGACGATACCAAAAAAAATTAAGAGGCCGTTCGAACCTACGCGAACTCTCATATGTAATTGTCTAAATGTGCGAGATGACAAAAGCAAAAATATTTCTTTCCTGCTTTTTTTTCATTTAGAGCACTTTTGAAAACAGCAGAATTGTTGCTAAACTTTTCAAGGGTCTTGCTCAATGCATGCCAGAAAAACCAAACAATTTTGTGTTCAGTATATTTTTAAAATATTTAAGATATTTAGAGATCGGAGTTTATGGTACTAACATTTAAAAAGGGCTGAGTTTCTTTTAAATAATCTGAACTGAATAATAACAATGAAAAATAAATAAAAGTTGTCGAAGGCTGAGTTCTAAAATTTACCTTAAACCTGCTTGTCTGAAATTTACCTTAAAAATATTGAAAAAACTGAATCTCGGATTCAATAGTGAAAAATAATATTTTGAAAACAAAAAGTGATTTAAAAAATTAGTCATCTCAGATATTTTTTAAAATATGTTTTTGAGATGCACAGTTTATTTGCCAAAAGTTCTTCTAACAAATCAAAGCGGGCACTCTCAAGAAAAAAAAGTTCTGACTTAGAACTACGTCTCTTAGGAAGTTCGGCTTCATAGTGTTAAATGAAAATCTAAAACGGAAGAGAGGACAAAATTTGCCATTTTTCAAATGTTTGTAAAACGCTTTGTTTTCAACAGATTTCCTTCGTTCTTGCAGCAGTCGATTGAGAAATCCGCCAAAACACTTGATGCTTGCTTTTCCTATCTCGATCGACAGAATTACATACCAAGTGAACCGGGAATGCACTCGGCTATAGAAAAGCCTCTTTCTGCTCAAACCAATCAGCTTACTAGTGTATGGCCACTAGGACGATACTAACTTGGAGCCAGCGGCAATATAGGTACCTGCAACGGGTATCAGCAGTAGTAATGGTACAAACGTTGGCGGCACTACTTCTTCCTCTAGCTAAAAAACACACCTCTTCCAATGAAAAGCTCTGTCGTATTTTGGGACCACACAAACGGGGATGTTGGCAATCAAAATCTGTCGGCAATACAATCTGTAGTGTGAAAACTAGGATTCTCGACACTCGTAAATCGGCTTCAACCTGGTCAAGGCACCTAACACGTTGGACCTCTCTAGTTGTGGTGCAGGTGGGGTTCTTGAAGACCCGATTTTACCACACTGTCGTCCGGTATCTTCGCGACATGTCCGGTCCATCACAACCTCTCGACCTCGAGTGCAAGTCGTTAAGTGCATAATGGGAATATCTCCAAGTAGTGCCTGCAGCTCGTGATACATACGCCTGCGCCAATCTACGCTTTCGGTTTATACCTCACCAAATATTGGGTTGGGGAAAAAAAATGCCGTATTTTGTCAATAGTTGGATGGATATGTTTCTTGTGTTATATTTATCCCGTCGGGTCATACTGTACGGCTACTAAGAGACGACAATCTATGCTACTAGTGACGTTTTGACAGTGTTGTGATCGTACGATTCAGTCTCAAGTTACAGCGCGCCAAAGATGGAGTCCACCAAGCAAGAAATTCGTCATGTTTTACGTTTTTACTACCTGAGAGGTAAAAATGCAACGAAGGTGGTCAAAAAATTTTGTGAAGTTTATGGGCCCGATACTGTAACGATTCGCATAGCACAGCGCTGGTTTGATCGATTTCGTTCTGGTGTAGTGGCTGTCGAAGATACACCCGTCGAAGTGCGGTGAACCGGCCCAAACCATCACCAAGCCCGGATTGACGGCCAGGAAGTTTTTGCTGTGTGTTTGGTGGGATTGGAAGGGAATCATCCACTATGAGCTGCACAATTAAGGCCAGACCCTCTATTCGGTTATCTATTGTGAGCAGCTCGACCGTTTGAAGCAGGCAATTTACCATAAGCGGCCAGAATTGGTCAATAGGAATGGTGTTGTTTTCCACCAGGACAACGCTCGGCCTCACACATCTTTGATGACCCGCCAGAAGCTACAGGAGCTCAGATTGGATATTCTATCGCATCCACCGTATAGTCCGGACCTGGCACAGAGTTATTACCATCTCTTTCGGTCCATGCAAAACACTCTTGGTGATACTAAGTTGGCCTCAAAAGAGGTTGGCTGTCTAACTTTTTGCAAATAAGGAGGGGGGTTTTATGAAGAGGGAATAATGAAGTTGCCTTCTAAATGGCAACAAGTTTGCGAACAAAATGGCTCATATTTGACTTAAATCGGATAATTCTAAGTATGTTAAATAAAGCGTCAAATTTCGATCAGAAATACGACCTTTCCTTTTTCCCCGACCCAATATTATCCGCAACACTTTCCGTTCAAGTACCGCCAGTGCGCATATGTTCTCCGTGAGCAGCGTCACGGTTTCAAATCCATAAAGAGCTACTGGTCTTATTAGGATTTTTTACATCGCCAGTTTCGTGTGACGCTGTGTGCTCCTGGATAAAACGTCCTGAAAATCCCAAAGTAGGCCCGCTTTCCAGCTTGAATACCTCGTTGGATCTTCTTACTTGTGTTATTGTCGGCGGCTTACGACACATCATATCCAGTCCAACTCTCCTAGCCTTCACTTTTAGTCTGGCGTAGATTGCCTTCGCTGTCCAAAAGTTTTTCGTATTAACGTCGAGGTTGTCTGCGAAGTCTATGCTGAAAATCGTGCCTCTCGTTTCGATGCCCGCTCGTCGGATTAAATCCTTAAGAGCAATGTTGAAAAACCTGCAGGATAGTCCATCTTCTTGTCTCTGCGCGCTTCGAAGAGAGTCGAGAATATGCCCGATACGCACACGTAATACATCACCGATTCAAGGTAGCTTTGATAAACCGTATCAGTTTATCCGGAAAACCGTAGTCGTGCATTATCGATCGACTGAATCATACGCTGCCTTGAAATTCACGAAGACTTGATGTGTGGGCACGTCATACTTGAAGGAGTTGCCCCAGAGCGAAGGTTTGATCCGTAATAGCGCGTACTTGTGTGAAGTCCGCTTGTTACTGGCCTACGAATACTTTTGCTAGAGGAGAAAGACGGTGGAGTAAGATTAAGGAGAGAACTTTGCAGGCGGCATTGCTTAACGTTATGGCACGGTAGGTGCTACATTATAGCCGATCGCTCTTTTTATAGATGGGGCACACAACTCCTTTCATCCACTCCGGGAGTCTATTTCTTCCAAATTCTGGAAATTAAACAGAGAAGTGCTATTTTTAGTGGCTCTTTGTCATGTTTATAGAGCTCTGTCGGTGATCTGTTCTTACCTGTACCATTTTCTTTGTTTCCACGGTTAACTTCCTTTCCGCCCCTCCTATTGAGTTGCTCATCAAAAAACTGCTTCCACTTGTCGATCACCTCGCGCTCGCTTGTCATCAAGTTCCCTCCTCGTCCCTATAGATTGGTTTACCTTCTCGTAAAACCTGCGCGTTTTATTTTTTCGGGCTAAAAATGGTTGCTCCAGCTCTTCACGATCTCTTTTCACCTGCTGGCGTTCTTTGACCTCAGAATCGCGATCAACTCTTTTCGAGCTCCTCGATATATGTGCTTCTATTGACTAGGCCTCGGGAAGCTGCGAAGTTGTATGCACCGTTAGTCGTTGTCGCTCATGTCGGTATGTAGGCTGTGAGGCCTTATCATCGGTGGCCTTCATGGTGGCCTTCATATCCCCGATAACGATCTTGATGTCCCGTGACGAGCAGCTTTCGTATGTGCCACCAACTGCGCGTAGAACGATTTCTTCTTGTTGTCAGGTCTACCTTCGTGCAGGCAGTGCGCGTTGATGATGCTGTAGTTGAAGAAATGACCTTTAATCTTCAACAACCACATCCTCTCGTTGATCGCCTACCGGTTGATCATGCGATCCGGCATTCTGCCCAGCACACGAAACCCCAGCAGTTCCCAGCTCGTTGGTTGCTCCACCGCTCTGCTAGAACTGAGCTTCGTTGTCCACACCTTCTCATCTTTACGGCATATCTTCTGCAGAGCCACAATGCCGAACCTGCGAGGTTTTAACTGCTCAAGCAGCACCCTGTCTCTGCCAACAAAATTTAACGACTTGTAGTTTCAGGTACCGAATTTCCATTCGTGGTCCGTTTTTCGTTGCTTAGGTCGGTGCCGAATGTTCCGATTTATATTTACTTCATTGTTCGAAGTGTTGTAGTGAAGTGTAGTGTTGTTGTAAGTATTTAGGTAGGTTGCCTTGCTAGGGCCACGCTACATAGTCTAGTGATGGGGCTGCCATCTTGGCTATAGCGTTTGAGACAGCACGTTTCCTTATTTAGCCACCCGTTCCGGGTCAGACACTGTTGTGAGCTGCCCCTAATCAGGGAATCAGACTTCCCTGTCAGTATAAGGTTGAGGTCCCTCCACGGGTTGGTTACCATGGTCTTCGCTGTGTTACTCGTATCCCCGCTTGTACCACGAGAAGGGACGGATTGGAGTTGCTGGACAGGATGCTACGGTTTACAACAGGGTTTATTTTATGCCTGCAAGTACACGAACTACTCATGGTACGCAGTGCCCAGCCATTGACCATTGCCCTTACTTTCTCGCCTATTTTTCACTACATTTAGCCTAGTCCCTCCTGCCAATGTTATCACCAATTCAAATTCCCTGGAGAGTTTTCAACTAAATGTACCTCTGACTAGTTTTATTATAGGAGGAACCTATTTTGTCGATAGGAAGTCATCGATTCTATTATGATTTTAACTAATTCATTTAAAAAAAACATTAGCCTTTTCATTTGTAAGTACTGAGTAAACTGACATCACTGACCTGGTCCAGCGAATAGCCTTGATTCTCAGAAATTATTCAGTAATCGGGGTGGTTTCCATTCTTTTTGTTGAAACTTTTTTATCTTTGTTAAACTGTTCAAAAGATAATCACAAATGCCTGCGTAAGTTGTACAACGCTCTCTGATTGACATTGCCTATCTATTCCGCCTACAAAGCATTGCCATTACCGCAAGTGGATGGGAAGTAACATGACAACAATTGCCGTGATTTGCATCCGAGAAAAAAAAACAGTAGGAAGCAGTGTTACTTGACATATGTAATTTATTCATGATTACGTGTGGTTCTTTCATACAATTGGAAAAATAGTATTTGATGAGCAAGATATGATCATTTCCATCTTACAAACACTGAAAGCGCTGTTAGTGTTTCATCTATGACGCCGGAGTGACGGTTACCTTCGCAACCGTCTAGTGAACATACGGAAATGCTTGCAATTGTTGACGACTCAGATATAAATTAGAAAAAAAACAACCAACAACCGTCTTTCCGAATGCAGTCTCAGCACTGGATCTGGTAATTTTTCGCCGCTGAAGCGCAACTATTGACTTTTGTCCGCCATTGCAACTGGGTTCTATCTCTTTCATTGTTGTCTGCAGTTAGCTCATAAAAATTATTCGCACCAGACTGTGGAAACCCACCTGGAGACAGTTTCTCATATGCAGAAATTTGCTTTGCGTGATTGCTCCATGCAATCATTGTAAAAATTGATTCTACTGCACACGTGTTCACAACAGTTTCAGGGTTGAGGAGGGTCTCTACCGCTATCAAAGGTGTTCCATTTTGGTCAACAATTGCTTGTCATAAGTAATCATTTCCCATGTGGTTATGATCGTTGTCAAGCTTATACGTCCATCAGTGCTTGGCGTGATGGTTTATGTTCTAACCCGTAACAAACCTCAACGCAAGATTGCAAGCCAATGAGAATTTTTGCGGACATTCGCGTTCCGCCACGGTAAATGATTTTTGCATAATGATAAACCATTTGTACAGTTAAACTTCGCCACCGGTATGTAATTGAACGCGTTCGTCGGATGTTGGAACGGCAATAATCAATAGTTACTCTCGGAATAGCGGGGCTGATTATTGTGTGTATGGTCTATTAATTACAATTGCGCCGACGTATGTAACAATGCGTCGTTTCTGTTTTCAATATAAAATAAACATCCTGCCATGCACCGATGATGAGAATAGTTCAGTGCATCTACCGAAATCAATATTGCACCAAGCTTTGCGTTATTCTCGCCAAATTCGATTGTATCTCTTATTCGCACCACATGCAATTTTCGCTGCGATTTCATTACGGTTGTTGCACCCTTGGAGAGTGGGCAACTGGTTGCATTTAACTGGCAAACCATGCCGGCAATTACTATTTCGGACCTTGAGGCGCATCTGGAATCAACTGAATGCATTTATTGGATGATCATATATGTGATGTTACCGATATAATGATCGAACCGTTCATTAGACAAACAAGGTAAGTGAAGATCAGTGTAGGGGTAAACAGGGTAAGACCGCTCTGCGGGGTGAGACCGCCCACCGTAGTTTTACTACCAAGTTATAAAATAATTGAAAAATTTCTTTAACGTGTCTATTACAGTATAATTACATAACATTTTGCACGTTTTTCTGTTTTGATAGTGCACGAACGGTCGCAGAAATAATCAAAAACAACCTTTCAGCTGGCAACCAGTCAATGCGCTATTGTTTTGCGGCAACGGGACTTAAGGTTTTTCAGTCTAAAAATCTATTGTTTTGTTCGTGAATATACGTTTAATGGCTTGCCTGAATCTATCTTCTTTCGGAAATATCGAAGGCCGTGAGTAATCTTGTTATTTTGACTATTTTTTGGTCAAATATGAAAATGTTCCACTGGGGGTAAAGTCGCCCACTATACACGGGGTAAAACCGCCACGAATCCAACTGCTTGTTGTTTTACTTCAAGACCCAAATGCCTCGACACTACAAAGGGAACATTTACAGGATCAGTAAAGCAACTTCAAACCACATAAGACATCGATGTTAATCGACCATTTTCGATTTGGTTTAAGCTTTTCTAGTAATATATTTTAACAAGACTTATTTTTGAAAAAAGTAAAGCTGTGTGAAAATGGTGTTAATCAACCAAAATAATCTTAGAGCCTGGACGGTGTGTTTGATAGGTATGACGTCTCCGGCAGAATTGAAAATGGTAGTTTTTTACTTTCGAAAAAAGTACACACTCTAAAAAAATTTAAAGAAAAAATATAGAAATAAAATTAAAAATATATAATTTTTTTTTCAAATTTTGTTGAAAAAAACATGTTTTTGCCTGTAAAATCTACAAAAGGTAAGCTAAAATTTTATGGTTGTTGGATCATGGAGTTATGGAAATATGAATAGCTCAATTTTTGTGAAGAATTTTTTTTTTGGACGGTTTATTTGGTGTATAGAGTCGTTGGTAATTTTGTTCTTCAAAAAAAAAAACATGGAAAATTGAAAATATATATGAAAGAAATAATAATTATTAGTATTTTTCTATACATAATAAGTCTTCAAAAGAATCATACAGATAGGTTTAATGAGTTTTAATTTTTAGCTTAAAGATAGGTATATTATGAATTCAATATCTTGAAAAACCCCAATTCTGAAAAATATATTTATTTTGAAAACCAAAAATGGTACCTAAACATTGATTTGAACTTGAATAATCAGAAAACAAAATAAGTTAAAACTTAGAAAAATTTTTTTTTTCAGATTTTTCACAGTGTATATTTTATTTAAAAAGAAAAAAAATACCATCTACAACTTTGTCAGAGACACTATACCGATAGAATCAACCGTTTCGGTCCTAAAAATATTGTTTATCCTCAAAAAAATGGTGGGCGATCTTACCCCGCTGGTGGGCGGGCTTACCCCGCATGAAAAAGATCTGCACATTTTCAATGAATTTTTAAAATTTAAAAAAAAGCTGAAAAATAAACAAAAGTATTTCAGTTCTTATTTTTTTAATGCGGGTATTGAATAGAAGAACCTCTTAGCGAAGAAAAAATGAAAATGCAGCCGCAACTTTTTTTTCTATAAACAGAATTGCTTAAGGAGGCGGTCTTACCCCGCTTACCCCTACACTAAAATTGATCAAACTCTGTCGACAGGATATTGAAGAAGATGATTCACAGCGATGACATATAATGAAAGGTGTGTCAATCGTTGTAGTTGAGCTTTAATTGATCCTCGTGTATGCAACAAGTTGTATAACCATCTACCGTACGTTACGATCATTAGTTTAATGACAAGTACTTCTCACATTAGCAATGTAAACAAAACTGTAGTCACGTACCTGACGATAAACTTTTTTTTCACGTCAAATGCGTAATAAAGCACTTGTTCGGTTTCTCCCTTGGAGGGTTACTGACCCTTTAATGCGCTCTCAACTTGTTACTTAGAACGCATTTGTACACGTAGTCGCTGCAAAACGATGTGTTAATCCACTGCCTAAGGCAGCCGATATCTTGTTATCCAAGTGAATCCTAATTCGTCTTTGGTTGACTGAACATTTCGACTCATGCTACCGTTTCTAGGTGTAAAGTAGTGATTCGTCGCCCAGTTATTTTCACTTCCATATTAAAATTTTTATAGGAGTCCAGTATTACGCCATCCACCTTAGACTGCAAAAAACATGTCCAGTCGATTGGAACGTCCATAATGCACACAAGAAGTTAGCATACGTTACGCGAACGCACGAGGAGTAATTAAAAGTTATCAAGGGCTTTCTAGCGGCACATGGTAGAACGCTTTCATGGCCAACGCAAACTGCAGCTGAGGTGCTCAACTGAGCAATTTTTGGTTGAGCTTTACCGCGAGTTGCTTAGTTGAGTTTTTTTTTTGCGAATGGCAAGATTTTCTAAATTTGCTTACAGCGCAGTTCTTACACTCACGTTAATTCAATTTTTGTTCTCGTATTGAGTGCATGATAATTGTTCAATTGCTAAATTTGTTGAAGTGATCAAACTAATGTCTTGCATTTCTCATGGATATATTTCTATATTAGATACTTACTCCTTTATCAAACTAGGCTAAACAGGCACGATTTTCCTGTTTACGCTTGCGTAAAATGCACGCCAAATTGCTACACGCAACCTGTTGGACAGCATTGGACTAATGACGCCCGTTGAAGTATTAACGGGCGGTTGCCTTAATTTCTCAATGCTGATAAAAATCGACCTCTTGCAGGCGAGTGAGGAAATCGATTTCGCGAATATAGTTTTCCCCTCCGCTTTGGATAGAACTAGTACCACAGTTTCACCGTGCACCTCATTCGAGCCCACCCAGCAACGCCTTTATTCGACTTTTTGATGTGAGCGCAACCTGCACAGCGCCAGCCTAGTAGCTATGTTGTAATTATTTAGCATAGAGATATTGCAGCATAATTCATCTCATTGCATGATACACTCATGTGGGATTTGTTGCAGCTCTCGGTATAACAACTTGCTTCACGTGCTGCCATTCGAGAAAGCAGTAATGCAACTTGATCACTAACAGGCTGAGCTTAATAAACTTTGATCTGGTCATTGCTTTCGCGAGCAGAAAAGTACATCTAAGGTGAATTATATACCTAGAATGGAATCTCGAATGATCTTAATTATCATCGAATCATTAATTATATTGCATTGAGAGTAAATTGTCATACCTCATACCTTAAATATCTCAATTTATATTTTTGCTGTGGGGCAATTCCATGAAAAATGCCCCAGTTTTAGTATTTTTTCAATTGTTCTTTTTTATTTTGACTGATACTTTGCAAAGATTTTTCTATGGGCCAAAAATGCCATTGTGCTGTTGTTCCCACCTTTTTTTTTTGATAGCTGTGAAAAAATGTTATGTAAAAACGATACTGATGATTACAAATATTTTCAGAGCCAGTTCATTGTGCTTCGGTTTTTGATGTGTTCTGGCTCTCCAGAAAGATTTGCGTATGCTTAACGTAGTGTGATCATGCTTTGTACGGCTAAAATACGTTTCAAACATTTTATTCAAACACTCTTTGTGATATACTTCCTGATTAATACCAAACCGCTTGGTTTGAACCACGGTTTTGAAATTCTTTTATCGGATATTACGATGTACAATCTTCGAACTTAAACTTGTGCTCGAACTTGTAGATTATTTTTGGAAGATCAGTGAATTTGTGTTTAGTGTAGGATCGATCGTTTCCGGGCATTTTCGACTTCGATAAAGAAAAGTTGCTTTCATTATTTCCTTTTTTTTTAAGGCCAAACGGTATTGAAGCCAAAAATGGCCGACTTCGAGCCACCAGGTCGAACGATCAAGGGCACAAGACTCGGTAACAGTTAATGCAAAAACGCTATTTCATGTTTGTTGCGGTGAAATAAACATAAAGTTGCGCTTTCACAGGAAACGCATTATCTATTTGCGAGTCTTGTTTTTCTGAAAATTCGAAGTGATGGTTCGAAATCGGCTATTTTTGGTTTCAATACCGTTTCACCTTAAAGGCTTGCAGATGTATGAATTTGAACAACGGAACTCTCTGGCTGCTTTCCGCTGACTTTCCGAATCCTTGTTGTTGAACGGGTTGTGGAGCGAGGCGTTTTCTCAATGCCTAAACACAATGGATACATTGCGGCTGCGTTTGCGGCAATTTGACAGTTAGCCCATACATTTTCTGTCAAATTAACGTCAACGCAACGCAACGCAAACGTATCCATTGTGTTTGGGTTTTTATTTATTAACTCCGTTGGACGGCCGCTACCTATCTTCCGGATTACTGTCATAGAATCCAGGATATGGAATACAATGGATACCGGTATATGTTTACTCTTGAACTTTGAGCTTTTTCGTTTTCAATTGCTTCGAAGAATTGTACACCACGAGCGCGCAGTTCCTCTTGTTTTAGCGGCATTTTGAACACGAATTAACATGTTAAACAGCGATGCCAGATTGGAAGACATGCCTTTAAATGGAAGACATTTACCCTGCGGTGAAGACAACTTTGTTTGTGAAGACAAACATTGTGAAAACATTAGAAAATATGTGATATGACCCGCATTTTGCAGAGGTGGTGATCTTTTTTTGTTTTTGCTCGACAGTTTTTGATTTGCAGGTAACTTTTTCAGTCTTTGGTCGGTCCTAACGAGCCATCTCGGGTTGGAAGACATGTAAAGCCGTTTTTTATTGGAATGTGAAGACATTTGGAAAAATGAGCTGGCATCCCTGATGTTCAAGTGAAATAGAATGTGTAACAATTTTTGTGAAGGGTTTGGATCAGAGCCTGACAAAATCATTTTCAATTGACAATTATCAGGTTGTAGTAACGCTTTGACCCGTCGCTTTCAATTGAAAAGCTTTTGTATCATTCTCAAGCTTTCCGTGAGTCACACGTAAGCTACTCGGAAGGCCTTGCTTTGAGTTTGACAACTGAAGGGTTCGAAACTGATACAAATGCGTTTCAATTGAAAGAAAAGATTATCACCGTCACTCTCACATGACGATTCTCAATCGAAATTGACAATTAGCGCCAACGGAGACAGAGGGCTTCCACACAGTACTGCGCGAAAATATATGAACGAGGGAGAAAAGAAAATGTGACGATATGAAACGGTGCGATGCGGTGCTAGTTTTAATTGAGATACTGAAGAAAAGAAAAGATTCTCTCTTTCCGTCACTCTCTCCGTCAGTTGAAATAGTCATCAGTTTCATTTGAAACGATCCGATGAACAACAAAGAAAGAAAGAAGTGATTCGATGACAGCAGCCGGAAGGAATCAAGTGAAAATGAAACTGTTCGAATCGAAGTGACAGCGCGGAATAATCAGTTTCATTGTTTTGTTTCGAAAATGTTGAGCCCTGGTTTGGATACATTCACCTAAGGTGATGTTGCAACTATTTTCATGTTCAATGGACGCTGTTTAGCTATTTAATGCCGTTGGTTAAGTTGTTTAGCATCCGAAACACTATACTTTTACGTAATGTAATGTATTAATGAAGCTAAGCCTTCTAGAATGGGAAATGCGAAAAAGTAGCTTTTATCATACAAACCTTCGAGCAATTTAGAATGCAATGCGCCAAATGGAGACGAAACAATCGACTTCTTGTAAGTTTAGGATTGCTTGGGGCCTCATAAGAGAACCACAAAAACATGGTTCTGAAACATCAACTATCTTGACTCACCCTACTGTATACAGTATGCTGCTAAAAGTAAAGTATCTGTTACATTCGTAACTGAATTAGTCAGCTTTTTACTTTTTACTTTACGTATTTCCTTCTGTCTCTTGTTTACTTGCTATTCTTTTATTCTCTGTTTCCTACATCTTGCTTGTCATGAATTGAGAGCCATTAGCCTAAAACAAAACACAAAATCACTACAAGCCATCCGCGTTCATACATACCCAACAATAACATTTCTTACTAACAGATGTCAGTGCAATAGCTCTTTATTTCCGTGACTGTTTTAGTTCCCATCTTTCTTCTTTTTCTACCACAAATTTATCTTTCTCTACAAATCTTTTCACTGTTCTCCATTATACATTGTTCTATTTATCTATCTTTCTCTATTTCTCTCTCTTCATCTCTTTCTTCAACTCTTTCTATCTCTCTCTATTCCTCTCTACCTTTCTCTCTCTTTTTATCTGCCTCTTTCTCTCTATCATTCTCTCTATCTTTCTTTATCTATTTATCTCTATATTCTTCACTCTCCATCTCTTTCTTTATCTCTCTCTTTGTCTTCATCTCTCTTTATCTCTATCTATCTCTCTCTATCCCTCCCTACCATTTTTTCTCTCTATATCTTTCTCTCTCACTATCTTTCTCTCACTGTAAATCTTTCTCTCTATCTTCCTTTTCCTCTATCTCTCTCCATTTATCTCTGTCTCTGTCTCTGTATCTATTTCTATTTATATTTCTATTCCTATTTCTATTTCTGTTTCTATTTCCATCTCTATCTCTATCTCTATCTCTATCTCTATCTCTATCTCTATCTCTATCTCTATCTCCATCTCCAACTCCAACTCCAACTCCATCTCTATCTCTATCTCTATCTCTATCTCTATCTCTATCTCTATCTCTATCTCTATCTCTATCTCTATCTCTATCTCTATCTCTATCTCTATTTCTATCTCTATCTCTATCTCTATCTCTATCTCTATCTCTATCTCTATCTCTATCTCTATCTCTATCTCTATCTCTATCTCTATCTCTATCTCTATCTCTATCTCTATCTCTATCTCTATCTCTATCTCTATCTCTATCTCTATCTCTATCTCTATCTCTATCTCTATCTCTATCTCTATCTCTATCTCTATCTCTATCTCTATCTCTATCTCTATCTCTATCTCTATCTCTATCTCTATCTCTATCTCTATCTCTATCTCTATCTCTATCTCTATCTCTATCTCTATCTCTATCTCTATCTCTATCTCTATCTCTATCTCTATCTCTATCTCTATCTCTATCTCTATCTCTATCTCTATCTCTATCTCTATCTCTATCTCTATCTCTATCTCTATCTCTATCTCTATCTCTATCTCTATCTCTATCTCTATCTCTATCTCTATCTCTATCTCTATCTCTATCTCTATCTCTATCTCTATCTCTATCTCTATCTCTATCTCTATCTCTATCTCTATCTCTATCTCTATCTCTATCTCTATCTCTATCTCTATCTCTATCTCTATCTCTATCTCTATCTCTATTTCTATCTCTATCTCTATCTCTATCTCTATCTCTATCTCTATCTCTATCTCTATCTCTATCTCTATCTCTATCTCTATCTCTATCTCTATCTCTATCTCTATCTCTATCTCTATCTCTATCTCTATCTCTATCTCTATCTCTATCTCTATCTCTATCTCTATCTCTATCTCTATCTCTATCTCTATCTCTATCTCTATCTCTATCTCTATCTCTATCTCTATCTCTATCTCTATCTCTATCTCTATCTCTATCTCTATCTCTATCTCTATCTCTATCTCTATCTCTATCTCTATCTCTATCTCTATCTCTATCTCTATCTCTATCTCTATCTCTATCTCTATCTCTATCTCTATCTCTATCTCTATCTCTATCTCTATCTCTATCTCTATCTCTATCTCTATCTCTATCTCTATCTCTATCTCTATCTCTATCTCTATCTCTATCTCTATCTCTATCTCTATCTCTATCTCTATCTCTATCTCTATCTCTATCTCTATCTCTATCTCTATCTCTATCTCTATCTCTATCTCTATTTCTATCTCTATCTCTATCTCTATCTCTATCTCTATCTCTATCTCTATCTCTATCTCTATCTCTATCTCTATCTCTATCTCTATCTCTATCTCTATCTCTATCTCTATCTCTATCTCTATCTCTATCTCTATCTCTATCTCTATCTCTATCTCTATCTCTATCTCTATCTCTATCTCTATCTCTATCTCTATCTCTATCTCTATCTCTATCTCTATCTCTATCTCTATCTCTATTTCTATCTCTATCTCTATCTCTATCTCTATCTCTATCTCTATCTCTATCTCTATCTCTATCTCTATCTCTATCTCTATCTCTATCTCTATCACTTAAAAAAGCTTCTAGAGCTCAACAAAAGAGCTCTTCGTACATACGTCGGCCTACACTCTGAGAAAAATGCACGTAAAATTTACCGGGAAAAGTGACTGATTCTCATCCACCTTCTTTTCACGTAACTTATTCTGTGTTACACTTTCTAAGGTTTTTTTTTTATTCTCGCTTATTTTCCGTCGGACTAGTTCCGCCACTGTTGTTGTGCCAATCACCGACGCTCGGAGGCGACTCCACCCGGGACCCTAACTTACGACCCGTTGATTAACGGACCGGCGCCAACGGTTTTACTTCCTTATGCGATGGAAGGCGTGATCCCAGAGATTTTTCGCCTCAGAAAATCTCCCAGTGTCGGCTAGAATGAAATCTAGACCAGTTGGGTTGGTTGTGAGTGGATCACGCCACCCCACAACCATCGACACCTATGTCGGCGTTGGGATTCGAACCCAGGCGTGGTTGGCGGAGACGTTAGGACCGCATAGAATTTCCGATTTCCCCATGAGGGATAACGTACAACATTGGTAAAAATAAGTTTTTGCAGGGTTTTTATTGAACTTTACGAAAAAAAAATATTTGTCTGCTGTTCTGATAAATTCTCGAACTTTTCGTCGAAAACCTTCAACTAATTTTTGCACAGTAGCAACAACAATCGTATCGGCCATTCTTTACCACTTCACCATATCAGATGATGTTTTGATTGATTTGCCACACTTCTTCAATTTACGTTTAACCATTACCTAATAGCTTTCAATAGGACGAGACTGTGGGCAGCTTGAGGGTTAAACTTTTTTTCGGTAACATCAATATTATTCTGCTTAGTGGCAACTAGCTAGATCAGGCCAGAACTTAACGGGGCCTTCGTGTGACTGGATGAACGGCAAAATTATCTCCTAAAGACACTTGTTGACTTGTCCATTCTTGGTTGTTCCTGTGATGAAAAGCTACAGACGGCTTGCCAAATCATCAAATTGCGGGCGAGTTTATCCGCGAAAACAAATTTGAAGGTAACTTGAGCAATCTCCTTATGGTTAGCATGGTAAAATTCCCGAACCCGGGATTTGTCCATTTATCCGTTGTACACGGTCAAGACTTGCTCGTATAGCTTTCTGGCTCGGGTTATGGCAACCAGGTTCTGTTTCAGCGTCCTGTTGGGCTGTTTGCTAGCATGATGCGACCGTAATCCTTCACGCATTAAGATTCGACGAACTGTACTATGTGCTGCATTGAACCTTTTCGCCAAATCACGGAGGGAGACTCCAGGATTATTCTGGATTGCCCTGATGACCTTCACTTGTAATTTCCGGTCCAATGTTCCACTTCCACATTTGGTTTGTTTAGCGCGAAATTTTCACCTGTAAGTAAACAAACCTTTCAGATCAAAACGCTATCATAGGTTTCTCGGTACGACAACGAAATGGGCAGATACTAAGTGGAACAAACCTTGAACTGTTACTTATTCATTCTTCTCTTCTTTCTCCTTTGTTTCTTCTACTTTATCACCCTCTCTTCTTCTTACCTTTTTCATTTTCATTTTTTTCCTCTACATGAGTTGCTAGAAAATCACAATCCTCAATCGTTACCACTTGGCCGGTATTTAAAATTTTGACAGCAAATGAAAAGTAGATGAAGTGGCTTTGCAGTTTAAGTACCTACTGATTGAATGAGCATTGAAAACAGGGGAAAAAACTACCAGGCAATGACAGTTTTTTGGTGACATTCGAGAGTGTTCCTCTATAATTGATCGATCGTAGTGGAAAGACTGCCGACATAAAAATCCTTCAAAACATCTCTCAATATACGGTGACTCCTACACACAGATGTGGAAAACTCATTTTAAAAAACATGTGTTCGTCCTTAAAAGGATGGTTGGATTTAATTTTCACAAAACTGAGGACATGTCTATAGGTAGACGGTGCTTTCCACACAGAAGGGAGATCCAAAATCTAGCGCTGTGGAAGGTGCTGTTAACTCTATTGGTACGCTCTATTGCGGAGTTTGCTTTTCTTTGCACAAAGGTAAGGTGCCGAGAAGTATGTATGCTACTCCTTACGCTTATTCTTCCTACAGCCTTTTATGACAGCCGTCACAATAGTTTCGAATAATCAAACTACAATTTTCTGCATTTGAGTGGGTGCGTCGCATACGAACAATGTGCTAGTGCTGATGAGAGCGATACAAGATAGGTACCTGATAGCATACTAACGGAACACAGTTGAGGTAAAGAAAATCTTTCTAAGGTAAATTAACCTATAGTGGACCACTCGTCAGATTAACTCAATTCCTCTTAACACAAATCGGAATTTTAAAGTTTCTCGTGATTCTGATGCAGAATGGCTAGAAAAGATATTACGCGATGGAATTTTTCTGAAAATACCTCGAGTTCCACATAAACTGAGTTAATCTGGCACGTTTTTACGGGAAGGAAAGGGGCCCACTATAGGCTAATTTACCTTAGATGCGTGTTAAGAAGGAGGACATTCACTATTTGCGCGTCCGCACCAGCACTATTAAGAACAAGTTGTAGTTCCAGGTACAACCATGTAACAAATGCGACATGATATTTTAATTACGATTTATAGGACCCTCTGTATCGAAAACATATACACGGTACCCCGCTGGACCATTGTTATAAAAAAAATTGTCCATCAAATCCAAGTATAGGGGTCAATTCTAGAGGTCATTTTACGCCTCTGGTTTAATTTAAAAAAAAAAAAACACCGACTGGATCTCGGGAAATCTCAATTTTAGTGTGTTAGTTAATAAATTTCAAAATAATTCTTATTCGATTCATACAATATCATCAAAATTCATCCAAAAACTTGTCCAAATCATTTTATACCAAAATATATTTGTTGGTGTTGTTACAATTATGATAATTCATCACTGACTTAACTCTCCAAATTGACTTAAGTATGTTATTTGTATGGCTTAGTAGCTCTAGTTTAATTTAAATGTTACTCTCTGTGAAGTGAATGTGGAAAAATGAATCATTGTGTTTTATTACAAATCCACACACAAACGCTCCCAAACACACATAAATATTCACACACGTATACATATGAACACACAAACTTTGAAAATTATGTATTATATTTTCTCAATTAGAAAGACAAATGCTGCTGAATGTTTGGCTTCTACTACTTTATCAAATTTTTAATTGTTAGTGCGATTTCCAGGTTCTGGATAGTGAAAGAACAGTGTATATTAAATGGTTTTGTTTTTGTCTCGAGCATGGGTTCAAAAAGACAATTTCTGATTTTGCCAGCAGCTGAGAAATTCTACAACTTCCGTTCTTTTTAAATTACCACATCACTAACCCTCGAAAGACAGTCTGCGTCAATTTGACTCCTCGCTTTAGTGACATTACCCTCTTCGTTTTCAAATAGTGCAATATGTTCACGTTTTTTAAAAAACAGAATTCTGGTATTTGTTATGTCTCGATGTGTTACCACCATAATGATCACTCAATATTAAATTTTAAACAAAAACTTGCCTTTCAAATCATTTAATTTGAAATTTATGCATCAATTTCACGTCGAAATAAGATTATCTTTCCAGGGCTAAGTAAGTACCTTGTACCAGAGTTCTGTAGAGACACTGGAAGATGCCTTGGCCATCACAATGAACAAGCTTCCGAGCCTGTTCATTTCAACGTGATTTGGCAACTGAAAAAACTCCAGATTCACAACGATCATTTATTAAGTGCCTTGATTGAGTATAACAGTAATCACATGTGTTAGCCTATACTGCCTTTCTTGCATAGTTGACGTAAAAGCCAATATGTCCAAAATGTACTTTTTTGTTGATTCGACTTTCTTGTTCTAAAATAAATACAATAATACACACTAAAAGAAACTTTTTTGTTCTGAAACATTCGAGAAATATTAAAAATGCGTAACTACCAATTGGTTTTACTCCCTGCGAAATGCAATTGTTTAAAAAAATCGTAATATTCGATACACAGAAAAAAGAGACTAAATTCTCTTATTATATATATTTTTTTGAATAACTCTGTCTAATTAGGAAAATATAATACATAATTTTCAAAATTTGTGTGTAATATATATGTATACGTGTGTGAATATTTGTGTGTGTATGTGAGTGCGTGTTTGTGTGTGTTTATGTGTGGGTTTGTATGAAACACAACAAGTTTAAATTATTTTTTTCCCATTCAATTCACAGAACGTAACATTTCAATTAAACTAGAGCCACTAAGCCATACAAATAACACACTTAAGCCAATTAGGAGAGTTAATTCAGTGGTGAATTATCATAATTGTAGCAACACCAACAAGTATATTTTGGCATAAAATGATTTGGGCAAGTTTTTGGATGAATTTCAATGATATTGCATGAATCGAATACGGATTATTTCGAAATTTATTAACTAACACACTAAAATTGAGATTTCTCGAGATCCAGTCGGTGGATTTTTTCAAAAATTTAACCAGAGGTGTTAAATGACCTCAAGAATTGACCCCTATACTTGGATTTGATGGACAATTTTTTTTTATAATAATGGTCCAGCGGGGCACCGTGATATATCTTAAATTTTGCCGACAGGTTTGGACAGAATTTGAGAATAAATATAACGGTGTTCTCTGGTGTTGCTGTATGTACCCCCTCTCTTAGTCTTTTAGTTAAGCTCCGTTTTTCTTTCTATCTCACTTAAAGTCTCTCTGTCTGTCCCTCTTCCTATCAGTCTATCTTTTTCAGTTATTCTCAGACTCAGATAGACCACTTTTTTTGCTCTCAGTTTCTCTTTACAGTTATAAATTATCTCTTTTTTTCTCTCACACTCTCCTTTCTCACTTATATTATATGAATTTATTTCTTATATTTTTCACTTGTATTTCATTTTATAATGAGCATGAGCATGAGCATGATTGACCGCCCGCGGTTGCTACTCCGTTATTGCCAGATCAGCAGTAATTACACAGAGAACCAATAGATGATGCTTGGGGCCAACATGCATCCTCAATGTGTAAAATCTGGTGACCTTAATATATTAATCAGGCAATACCAGCGCCGGCCGCATCCGAATGCAGGTCAAAGAAGGAGTTTGTATAGGAAAATGTTGACGTGATACTCGCTTTATGGAAGCCGAGAACACCTCTGCACTTCCACGAGAAATCACTGGGATGTTGGAGAAAGGGCAAGGTATACAGCAGGGTTCGTTTTGGTGAACGATGCGCTGATTTCGAGCGTCGGGTTCTTTACAACAAGTGTCGCGCCATTGAGTTCATTACATCCGCCACGATATTCATAATGCGATTCGAACTTATTCAGTTTGAAAATGTAACACCGCAACAATAAATCGTACGCAAGGATACTGGATCTTTGACTGAATCGAGACAACTCCAAATGATCGGATATCTCCTCGTAAGGTGATCCTCTTTATACCGAAAGCTATTGCGCGTTGTTGATCTATCTAAAAATATGCCACTTGAAATGTATAAACACGGAGTCTCTCTAGGTTCGGTCAACCGGATATTTTCTATATAACAGATCGACTAACGACGTCTCTCGTATTCACTTCGTCTGCTCTAAAAAAAACGATCCCGCGAAAAACACACCTGAAAAACGGAATATAAAAATGATGCGCGCTTATTACGGAAACGAACCATGAGTATCTTTCTTGCCAAACACCGAGATCCTCTGCGTACGACGCGCGTGAAGTAGCCTTTACCACTTGTAGCAACCAGCTATTTGTTAATCTCGAGTACACGTTGGCCGCGATTCTTTGGAAGGTTTACATCGCGTTTTCGTTAGTCACGATATTTATCGACCGAACGAAATCTTCGGTGAGACATGAAAAAGCATCTGGGTAAACTCCGCGAAATCACTTAAATTCGAAAACGTTCATATGAGCAAAACTCTCCCGAACCGGAAACGCGGTTTACACCGAAGCATTACGGACGACCGCTATTTTTCCTTCTACCGACGCAGACGCTCGGGGATACGACATTTCGATGTGAATGTTACCTATTTAATAGAAAAATTGGCAAAGTTTTATGCATGCAAAGCCTTAATAATTTAAAAACGAAGTTATCCATATTGACCAATATATAGTCTCAAGTTTATTAACAAAATGCCGAACCAGTCATAATTGGAACGTATTATATAAAACATCTGCCCAAAAAGGAGCGGGGGCCTAGTGTGGTTGGTAACGTCTCCGTCAACCACGCTCGACGCCTGGGTTCGAATCCCACCGCCGACATAGGTGTCGATGGTTGTGAGGTGGCGTGATCCACTCACAACCAACCCAACTGGTCTAGATTTAATCCTAGCCGACACCGGGAGATTTTCTGAGGCGAAAAATCTCTGGGATCACGCCTTCCATCGCATGAGGAAGTAAAGCCGTTGGCGCCGGTCCGTTAATAAACGGGTCGTGAGTTAGGATCCTGGGTGTGGAGTCGCCTCCCTGGGCGTCGGTGATTGGCCACAACAGTGGCGGAACTAGACCGACGGAAAATAAACGAGAATAAAAAAAAAAAATTTGCCCAAAAGCTATAAAAATCGAAAAAGTGAAGCATAAGATTTTGGCTATCATTACTGCACCATAGTCCTCAAAATCGAACGTATTTTTTTGTTGTTGATAAACTGTACTTTCAGAAAAATACCCCTTTGATGCAATGAAAATGATGCTATGCGCTTAAAAATAGATTCAAATTTCCTCATTTTTCTCGACCAAAAAGGTATATAACCCCTTAAATCATGAGAATTTGGGTCGCGGCTTAAAGTTATATGCAACATAGGAAAATCGAAAAAAGCAAAGCCTTGGTGCCACATTTCGACTCGGAACCCGACCCTCCTGAACGGGCACATCGCAAGTGAAACGGTGTGAAACTGAATTGTAAAACAGTTCACGTTTGTATACGACTTCCTCAATAGGACTGCCATGGACGACTTTCTCCCACATATGCGCCTGAATTCAAGTTGTCAATCATCGACAAATATCACTCAAAATGTTAACGATGACATTCCCCCTCCGTGCATAACGAATCATATCATTTGACGCTAACTACGAAATTATCTTTGCTTCGAGTACTTCTTATGACTTTCGGAACCTCATTCACCTGACATTTCTTAATAACAATGCTCCTCTATCTGGATGTTGATGGCGCTTCGAGCGCTCTTTAGTTAGCCCAAGACGCAATCCCAAAAACGATCTTTTTCGACCCCTCTTCAATTCCTTCCAAGTGCGATTTCAAAACAAACAAAAAACAAAGCATTTCAAAAACACTATGAATAAAAATGCCACTTATCTGCTTCATGACGATCCGCTGGCTTCTTTTTGCACATTCCCGGGCAGCAGTAGAACCTGAACCGAAAAACTTGACCAATTACACTAATAAGAAAACAACTTTTTCACCAAAATCACACGTAGAACAAAACCGCACACATTATCCAGCTAGCCTTGTTGTCAGATTCAAACCACACAGTCATGAGAAGTAATACAGAACCCGCTGCAGACTACGGTGGCGTAGTACCATTCCATATGCCAATTCAGCCAGTTCATCAATGATTCTTCACGGAACTTAAGTGAATATTCCGCATCAAGCACAACACAACAAACATTCCCGAATAAACCCACTTCGCAATAACACCTGTAACTTACACGCACTATCCTATTAAACAAATTTTCGTCCAAAATATCACGCGAGCGAAAATTTTGACGTCCAAATCCGGCCACGGCCTACTTCGATCACCTCTATATTTTTCACTTGTATTTCATTTTATAATTTTTAAAATTTGAGTTAGAAATATCATGAAAACAAATGCATTTAGAAGTTATTCATTGATAGATTGAAAAAAATCGTACACACATTTCTATTAACTCTAAAACTGCTTATTCTAAATCTAAATATTAATAATTGCTAAACTTGTTCTACATTGAAAAATCAAAAAAGGTTCGCAGTTTCAGAATACATACTTAGCGTATTTTGGCTTTGCTGTTTATTTGCTAATCGAATTCTTTTTACTTACAATCGATATCAATCATTCGCAATCAACTACAATAATGCACAGAATAGCATTTGATTTTTTCCATCGTCAGATGCTAGATGTAATTGAGGTTCTTCATCAAACGAACTTTTCATCTTAAAGCATTCATTCGAAGCCATGAAACGGAACGAATGTCGGATACGCCACAAGATTCTCCTTCACTGAGTAGACGGGAGAACTTATACCAAACAAAACTAAACCTGACAACTTTCACTGCACACTTACTATGGGCGGGATCATCAACTCACCATTCCGAAACTTGACCGTGAAATCACATGAGCTGATAATTCGTCATTGATGCAGACTAAAAATGAACGGCTAGTCTTCCCTGGATACAGCACACTTAATACTTAAGGCGCAGTAGGTTAATGATAAGGTTGCACTTTTCGGCATGATTAATTAAATTTCAAGACAATGGAATATTTGTGGCACAAAAATCAAAATTAAAATGAATAGCATATTTCGATCGTATCTTACAATGTTATTGATAATTTTCAAATGCAATGTTGCATCATAATATAAAATAAATGCGACAACTGAGTTGGAATTTTAATAAATTTATCTTTGAAAGATTGGAATGGAAACAACCCAGTTTACCTATACGAAGAAGGAAGGTTTATCCTTAACATTCGGGTTCGCGAAGGGCAAGACACTGTCCCTTGAAAGTATTACCCGTTCACTTTTTTTCGAGATAAACGACGACGACCGATTCGTTTGAGGGTTTCAGGGCCATGCCGACTACCTACGCATGTCTAGAAGTGCAGTCAATACCTGTAGTACGAAAGCGCATCTGTGAAAGTTGTCCACTAAATGGACATGCGGAAATTCGTAACATGTTCGCCTCGTATCCCAATTCTGATCGAACGGAATAATACAACAATCCATTCAAACAGACGGTAAATGACCAACAAGGTTGTTTTGTGACTTTTTCGGTGGTGCGAACTTTCTTTTTAACGACCAGTAATTTTAGTTAAGGAACTTGAGATCCAGATTGAGAATGAATTTGCATTCTTTATGATTATTATAACCGGTGTCAAGAATATTCCACTCAATATTTATGAATATTATTCAACCGCCCGTTCAGTGAAATTTATCTAATAAAATAAACTTCATCGCGTGGGTAATAAAGTTCATTAACCCCCTGTCGGTGTTGTTGGTGTGCATAGTTGCCAAGCACTCAACTCAAGATGACCCACGCTCACCTTCCGAAACCATCTCGCTAAGCCATAGGCTAAAGCCAATAATTATATACCTACCTGTTTGTCGTATTTTACGTAGTGAATAGATTAAAAGACCCAAGTCATTTGCCAAGCCGCTTTGTTTGGCCTTTCGACTCACACCGCAGCTTCAAATGACGGGTCAGCAGCTCTCGTTGAAATTATTTGCACGAAGTGATTCTGCAGATTGGACAGATTGGTCTGGGGAGAAATCAAAATATACCTGCCGGGGTGGTGACGATAATCGATTTATTGATGGTATTTCATTTATTTTTGCATCGTTTACTAACCTTATTCTTTCGCGGTCTTCTGAGGTAGGTAAATATTGTGAGACGTTCTCCACTGCGCAGTGAGTTGTTATAAATACTTTAATGCAACCTTAGAATAAAGCTCATATAACCTTTTTACCTCGGCTTGTTGGTTGCAGTTATAATAAACCAGGGCTAAAACACGAATGCAACAATTTTTCTGTAAGGTTGATTGTTTGACAAAAGTAATGAAATATTTTTTTTTGATTGAAAACAGCATCATTTCCATTCCATAGCGATAATGAGATTAGGAATTGCAATAGTGGGATGTTTTATTACCAATGGAAAGGTTTCACTGCTTTAATGGATGAATTTTGAATGAATCAAGTTCTAAATTTGTAACTGGTTTTTCAATCGCAAAGCATTATCCGTGGCCCTTTCAGCTGTGTTTTATTTCAACGTTTGTTCGGGAATCTTCTGATTGAGTTCAATTCGAGTTAATACGAGTTTGTTTAGACTTTTGTGTTAACCACAGTCTTTTTTCTATTAAATGCATGGCTCATAAAATTTAACTTTCACAATCAACCTTTTCCGGAAGGTCACACGTATTCACAGCAGGGTTAAAGTATGTTCCGTCTGGACATATCTGTTCATGTGGCACATTATTTACGCAGATAAAGTATACATAACATCTGCCCGGATGTGCAACATAGATTGGTTCCTCCGGGGTGTCCGTTTCAGGACATACGATCTCAACATCTGCTGCTTTTTCTACCGTTGAGATCACGACACACTGTTCGTAGCTAGCGTCGAATTGGGTTCCCGATTCGCATGTACTCACGGACGGGATTCCATCGATACACGTCACGTAGCGAGTCGTCAATCGAGGTATCGCTAATTTTCGAGTTCCTTCCGATGGGCAGATGCTGCTGGTGCCAGCCGCAGCCAGTCCAACTAGTGCCGAAAATAGAATATATTCTGAAAGGTAATGTATATGATGAAAAGCCTTCGAATGTTCTCTGTAAAATGTTATCACTAGCTCACTTATCATTTTCAGGTGCCACTTGCTGGAAAGTCCCGACTCGAGTGTCACCTTCGAAATAGCAAATTAGTGTCGATCTCTAGCATTATATATATATGCTAAACAAGTCAAACTTTCACGTCAGATGGATTACTGTTATCGGTAGACGGATATCTTTACTGGACTGCACGATAACTTATCGAACGTCGCGGTCACATTAGGAATACTATTCAAAAGTGTCTGTATTTATTTGATAAGACGATGAAAATATGATGACTAATTCTCTAAATAACGAAAGTTAATTAATATCCAGTTTGTTGCAGTTTTGCGGTCATGAAGTTACAACTTCCCTGTAAAATGGTTGTACCCTCATTGTGAGCAACCACCCTAACATTGCCCATAACCGTTCCTGCTAATACGAGTATGTAAAGATAAGAGATATTAGAAACAAATGGGAAAACCCTGTATAATCTCAATGCACACGCTCAATATATATTTATAAAAAAATATTGAAGAAAGTATCGCATGTCAAATGTATCAGATATTCCCGAATATAAAAATATTTAGCGATACAAAAGTAGAAGTAGAAGAAGAGTAGAAAACAGAAAAATTCGAAACTGAGAAAATTCACAACTTAATTTTATTGCTGCACGATAATTGGGTCTTCAAGTGCTCCAAAAAATTTTACCACATATATTTTGCTAAATAGCATGATAATGATAATGATGATAATATTATCATTTTATTATCAAACTAAAAATCACTGATGACCAAATGGACAGAAGACGTTCTCCGCTGCGTCACATTCCTCCGTTATCTGATTAAAGTAACTGTCTTCTGGGCACACGTGTTCCACTGGCTCGCCGTCAATGCACACGAAGTAGATATTGCACTGCGTTGGGTGGCGAATGTGAGTCGGATTGTCCGGATCGGAGTCCTCCGGGCATTCAATCTCAACATCAGCGATGCTGACGGTGGCCATACCGACTAGTACTAATAGCAGCAAATAACCTGATCAAATATATTGAATGTAGTATAAACTTTAAACGATATTTTTATAAAAAAAAAACTTACTTTTCATGTTAAAGCCTTTTCCGAACAGGATGTCGTCGAAGAGAGTTTGCTTCTGAAATACAGATTGGACTCTTGGAAGCACATCATTTATACCATTTAACCGCTTCATACGTCCAATCAAACGAATCTTATCGACTTCGATTAAGCGGTGCATCAGTAGATAATACGTCTCACAAAAAAAAATGTAAACTAAATTTAAAAAGGTAAAAAACCTACATGGCACCCTACCTGCAATTTAACATGTTTGACGCACAATTGATTGTGAATTATAAAATCCAATCCGATTCAAATCAGATGTTATGCTTAATGTGTTTAAATATAAACTTAGCAGTCCAAAAATGTATCACTAGCTGACCATTTTTTTCAAGTAGGTACATTCAGATATTCACCAGTTTCAATCAATCAAGTTCTTATGGTGATATACGAAAAATTTCAATGATATTATCAAGGAAATATCATTAGTAAATAAGTTTAAAAAAGAACCATTTTCGAGTCTTATTTGTTTAGTAACAACACTATTCACAATAAATATTTGACAATTGCTGTATTTTTCCAGTAGAATGCTTCTATGATCATTGAAATTAGTGTAGAAAATCTGAGTCATTTACAAAATCCGAAGATTTTTTTATTATGAACTTCTGAGTCATCACCGGCTAACTTTACCTGTGTACAGCGTCCATTATAGGTTTCACACACAATTTATTGGTTCTTACTAGAAGGATGTTAGGCTTGCAAAGGTTTTAGATATGTTGAAAACCCATGGTAACGTTCATAAATGATTCTAAAACAATGTTGAAGGTTGCTGGAACACAGTTTCAGGTAGAACGCCACTTCACTTCACGCCACTTCAGGAAGCTAAAGTTCGAAAAATGATTATAAAATGCTGCCGAGATAACAAAAAAAAAATGATAGACATTCCACACGTCATGCAAAAAGCAAACTGCAATGACGAGAAATAAACCAAATTGCAGGATGCCCCTATTGCCAAACACGAATCGCGCTTCTAAACACTCCAAATTATTTGATTGTGAAGTAGTTGACATTTTTCTGCCGCTCGGCAAAACATTTCACGTTAAACGTAATTTTATTTACAGCACTACAATAGGATATTATTTCTTTGCATATATTGAAGTTTGATTTGAATCTTTTCACTGCATGGTTCATGATTCACCTATTGCATATCTTGAAACGCCGTAATACTGAATAAACCCAAGAAAAATGAGAATAGGAAGCTTCAGATTTTCTTGGAAATGTGAACAATAATTCCCACGCCAATTTTTAAGCCGTTTTCCTCGAAATTATTGATTATGGGTTTTACCAGTTTTGAACGAAAATGACGATATGCCAATTTTGTAACAATTTGTTCTCATACGTTTTGTAAAGTGACTGTGGTTATCCTTGAGAGGACGGTTGGTTTTTGTTTTCACAAAGCTAGGGGCTTGCCTATATGACAGGGCTTCCCACATGAACGGGAGATCCAAAATCTTGCGCTGATGATCTACAATCACTAGCAGGGTTGCCAATTTCCGAAACTGCAATCGAAAATGACTAAAACAACATTTACTTCTCTCGAATTAAAATAAATCTTAGTGTCAACCCGTGTCAATTTCCAGTGCTAATCCGGTCAGTAAAAAAATATGATATGTATTATTTTATATCGAAATCTTACGTAAGCCATGCTATTAACTTTATGTCAATAATGTAAATAAGCATCTACTAATTGGTACTGTTATTTCATATTTTTCATATTCGGTTCATTCGACAAAATTTAGATATTTGAATTCGCCGCCTGTTGCGATGCGACTTTCCGCAACTCTTTACTACTTGTCGGTCTAGTGCTCAGCAAATCATCTTCTTACTAGAGTGATCGGTAATACAATAAAGACTAAATTTCTGCATACTGGCTTTCATATATTTATAATAAAAGTTATTCTTTCGGTGGGCGTATCGTTGTGCACTCGAACGGGCAAAACAACAACAATAAATCGAGGATTCATCAAGCTCGTCGTTGCCCGAAACTCCCTTACGATTAGGCTAAGTGAATTGAAGTGAGAAAATGACCAACGAATAAAATATTCATTTGGCGTAAGAATAAAAAGGTCCTATTCGGACATCAACTGTTAGCAGGTAACTAAAGCGGAATGGTATTCTTTACCTGAATGCACCTTTCCTTCCTCTATCGAATATTCGCTGCCATCAGCCGGGATGAGATTGTGCCATCCAGCCCGTGACTTGTCAGCCATCTCTTCCAGGTCTGAAGAGTAGTCTTTCTTGGTTAAGTATTTGAGGAAACTGATTCAAGAAAGTTTGGGCTTGTGATCGCCATGAGATGACTGACAATGGGTTTGTATGGCACAATCTCCCCCCGGCTTACTGTACTGATTTTGCTACATTCGAATTTTTCAAAGTATTTACTCACTTGCTTCTCATACGAGCGCCGCTGTACTTCTGTATGTTCAGTGGTTTTTCATTTTTTGATTGGCTTTCTTTTACCATCCACCATTTGCTTCCCTTTTTCTGCTTCTTCCATTATACCCACCCCCTCAGGGTTATATGTCGCTGATTGTGTACAGTTCCTCAACTAGAGACAAATTATAACAACGGTTACACGTTTGTCGATTTTTCATGAGTTTAGCTTCACACGCACTGACAAAACTACCCATGCAGCATCAATCATACCGACCCATGAATCAGCAGAAAAAAAATTGACAGCTCTATCAGTCAAAATCTAATTGTGATGGCAAAAACAGTGGAGCTATTCCGTTCAGAAAAGTGCACGTTAAAGAACCGTACACCTCCGCGACAAATTGTGGATGCCGGATGCACACGTTCCGGCATCTATCGGCAACTTGGCACTATTGGACAACAATAAGAGCATCGAAAGAAAACCCGGTTCCGGATGGCCGACGACCCAGAACAATGAGAAGCTCCAAAGGATGCTGGAGAAGAAGACTGGAGGGAAAGTCGCCTGGTGCACCTGGTCGGAAGGTCGGTGCAACCGGTCAAACAGTGTAAAATTATCTTGCAAACATGCGTTACAGCCACTGGTTACAAGGCTGCAGGCAATGACACAGCGGCAGCGGCTGAATGAGATGGTCAAGTCAACTTTCCCGGCAAATCGCGACGTGGAGGTGGTGATGGACGACGAGACCTATCTCACCCTGGATGGCAACGACAGGCAGGGCATTTCGTATTCTACTTTCCCCGCGAAAGAAGAGAGCTCCGAGGGGAAGTTCATTTCACACGTCAAGTACCCAAGAAAGTGCTGCTGTAGCTGACAATCAGCGAAAAGGGAATGTCAAAGCCCCTCTTGCCTCCCGGAAGTTGCGTCGTTATTCAAGAAATGCCATAAGAGCGAAGACACCTTCTTGTTTCGGCCGGCTTAAGCGTTGCCCAGATAACTAGAAATCGTATAAAAATGACAATACAAAATCGTACAAACATCCAGTTTCAATCGAAATTGTATAAAGTTCATGATATAACCAGTTCAAGTTATCTTTCATCATATATGGATCGTACAGTCCGTGATATATGACTGCATATTGTTCCTCGTATAAATGCACACAAAAAATCAGGTTTCATCGCAGTAGAGTTGTCTACAGTGCTAAATCTAATTGCAGTGCAAAATTGTTGGATTTCTAATTTATATGATCCACGTTGATATTCATATTCCTTGAAAACAGTTGTAAGGAGATTGTATAATGAATTGTTTACAATTTACTTTTTCGTGACAGTTAAAATCGTCTATTATGAAACACGAAATCGTTGAATAGTATAGAGTGATACCATTTTTATGTCAAATTTAATTTAAATTAAATATGTTTCAATAACTCTGGTTTTTAAAATCTAGTTCCTTAAAGATTTGAAGAATTGGGTATAAATCATGAACGCAGTTTTGACTAAAAGAAAAATCACCCAAAAAAATGGCACATACAGTCGGGTTTCACACAAACATGGGGAACGCCTTAAAAGATTTTTAATATTTGTTGATTGCAATTGCTTGAATCACCTAACAGTTAAAAAGTAAGTCGATACAGATCGCATGTTATTATTCCTTCGTATATGAGACAATATTGAGTTACACATTGACATCCGAGTCTATAAATAGATTTAGGTCAACATTGAAAACAATAAGTGACATTATATACGATTTGCAGGTTCATACGATTTGAGGCGTTCAACAGTACTAGATAAAACTCGTTGACATGCAGCATCGTGAAAGGACTCTGAGGATAGGGAACAAGAGCAGTGATTGGAACGTTGGGGGTTCGAGGCTGAACACAGCCTTGTAAAATATAATAAAGAAAAATGCCGCATCCAACCCCAATAATTAATACATACCAAAGAATGTAAGTTAATGGTACGTATAGTTATCAATAAAAAAATTTTATGTTTATTTTATTATTTGGAAAATTTAGATTGTGTGTAATGCAAAATATATTCGCAGTTCAGGTTACACACTGCTGCGTTTAAGTTCGTAGAGCATCGTGGTAGAACTATAATACGAGTGGAACGGAATTGTATGTATGCTTGAATTAGATAGAAAATTGTACTAAGTAGCAAACAGAGTTGTTCATACCTCAGATTTTATGCAAAAGGTAATTGTTATAGAATTGTAAAAAATGGAATCAAAAGTTGTATATTTTTAACTGCGCGAACCATTTTGGTACGTATATTGCCTCCACTTTGGTACTTATAAGCTCATATAGAACGTTATATACAACCTCATCAGATTGTACAAGGGTGCTTATATCTCAACAACAACTGAAATATACGGACCAAATTGTTGGCTGGGTGGCCCACTGCTTCAAGCAATCATTGGAAGAGATAGATCATCTGCATATCCTATGGTAAGGAAGTTGGGACTTCTCCCAGCTACGTCTCATCGATAATTTCTGGGGAAACTTGAAGTGTAAGATCTACTCCAACAGGGTTGTCGCGAAAACAGAGGAGGAATTGATAAAACGTTAGCACCCCTACGTTGTTGTGAGACGTAATTCTACGTCAAAATTCAATATAACATAAATGTGTTAAAAATAAATACATTATTAAAGACTGGTCTTCTTATAACAAAAATCAACTATATCTTTCTATCGAAAATTGCGATCGACTTTGGCTCTCAAAGTCTACAGAAAAGTCTCTTGCCTGCTAGTGAATAAAAACGACATTTTAAAGATACGGTTCAATGCTTCGAGAAAGTCTCCATACAAAGCGCTCATTGAAGTGGTTCTCTAAAATTTCGTTGCCAGTTTTGTGGTGGTGCGCATTAAGTTCTTCAAAATATTAGTTTGTTTCCAGCTCGCTGCGTTGTTTAACCGGTCATCGATTGACTCTTGCTGTTCAAAACAAGCATTAGTTGGGGTCAAGCTGCTTTTTCAAGCTACACTCGAAAGTTTAGCTTAGTTCGATGATAAATGTGTTAAGTATTAAATTGAGTATTTTCTTCGTGTTTTCATAATTTCACTGGCACCGCTGTATCCCCTTTTGTCCTATTATGGATCACTTGATAAATGAACCACCCATTCAGGTTAGAACAAAATTGGGTGAACCACTTCGGTCAGATTAACTCAGTTCATGCGAAAACTCGAGGAATCACCAGAAAACTTCCATCGGGAAACATCTTATTTAAGTAATCTGCATCAGAATCACGAGAAACGCTTATACATTTCAATTAATATTAAGAGAAGTGTTTTTCATCAGGCTGGTCCACTAAAGGAAGCGGTCCATCCAATTATTATTTACAAATGTTTCTCGTGATTCTGATGGAGTTTGGATAAGATGTTTCCCGATAAAAGTTTTCTGGTAGAGTAAATTAACCTATAGTGGACCTCTTTACTTCATAAACCTACAGTGGACCACAGCGTTGCAAAGCGAGCGAGAAAGCTGCTTGAGAACGAGACATTTTCTAAGCTTCTCAAGTCTTTCGCACACACGCTTTCGAGATACTCTTTATTCTTCATGCATTCACCTGAGTAGCAGCAAACGCGCACCGACACGCAGAGAGATCTTGCTTATTGCTACTCAGCGACTGTAAGAGAGTACGCGAGTTCCTGCTAGCGAGTAGGAGTACTCGACTGAAATTGCTCGACTAAGAGGAGTGCTTGAAAAACTGTGCTCGAGAACGAAAACGCTTTCTTCATCTATCCGGTTTTGCTTCATGCACCTACACCCGACAGTGGGGCGAAGAATATGTAATGTGTCGCATACTGGCACATGTAGGGTATCGGACTGCTTCGGTAAGTTTTTTACAGCAGTCTTATGCAAAACCAGCCGAAACAAACCGCTGCTGAAGTATTCCGACCAGGCCTCAACGTCGTCGAATGAAGCACCAAAAGGAGAACACGCAACCAGTGTGTCGCACAGTTGACATTTTTGCATGACACCGTATCGAAAAGTACTGTTGCCTCTCTTGCAGACTGCGACAGCAGCGTTAAACTATACGCTTCTCTATTTGGGAGAATCGTGTGACTAGAAGCTAACACGGATGGTTAACGATTCTTTTTTGTGCCGATCTCCGGCCGCTTCGATATCTCGACTGTCACATTGTGCGAATGACAATAATTAGCAATCATGCGACAGTTTAGCACAGTAATAAAATGGAAAATAAATAATTTCTAAATATGTACTGCCGAAAAATATCATCAATCGTGTACACTAGAAGATTTGAGTCACAACTTCTAAATTTTTTCATTCAAAAATAGTTCGTTGTAGCGAAAATCTTATCCAAATTAGGCATATTTAGGCAAAAGCAGGACAATAAAAGCATGAATCTTACAAATTTAACCCATTATGGACCGGACCTAGATCCTGATTATACTCCAACGCGATTTTCACAACACAGGCTTGTATTGTTCTCATCAAGAAAAAAATGGTGAAGAAAAAATTTTCCCACTTTCCACAACCGAGTATTTCACTGTTCGTTTTTCCGAACAATGGGCCAATGTGTGATAACAAATCAATGAATCCTGAATCATATGATTTCATTGAAATTTATTAATTATGTGGTTCAAGAGCTTGAAAACATTTGGGATGTACATAAACATTACATTTTTTACAAATGAATATTGTGGGTTTATGACAATGCCTTCATCTTCTTGATTTTTCATCGTGAGCTCTAGCTGGAAAGTGTTGTCTAATATCTAAAATCAACGGGAGGGGAATATATACCACATTTACTTCAGATGCCCGTTGAATAGCTAAAGTTTCTTCATCATCACTCTCTTCCTCCAGTATAGCGAAAACTTCATGCATCGTCAATGCGCGGCGTCGATTCATCTTGTTTTCTAAACATGAAGATCGAATTCACTATAGATACACTTAGAGCAAAGTAATCAAAAGACATGAAACTGATACTTACGATAGCTTCAATACAGATTCAGTCCACATGAAACAATAGTAGTTGACGCACTATAAAATAAACTTTAACTAACTGCGTTTGACAGTACGTAAACAAAGTGAACACCTATAGGACCACTGTTCGGAAAAACGAACAGTCATTTTCGATCAAGGGGCACGCGCGTTGCAATGCTCGTAGAGTATTGATAAATGGTACAAAGTAAGAGTCATCCATTAGTAACTAGAATATATCAATATCAATAGCTTCTACTTTTTTTTCAGTTTTAAAAATTATAATGAAAAATTGTGTTTTTGCACACATCTGCGCGAAACGCTAGCCACCCTACGGGATGGTTGGGGAGGGGTGTCCAGCACATTTTTGTTGTAGCCAACATTTCCAGCTATCATATACAGAAGACGGAATGTTCTTATCTTATCTCAGTTATTAGTGAAAAATTTCTAAAGTACTGTTCGGAAAACCGAACACCCGGTCCATAATGGGTTAATTACCGTCCTCGGACCCAAATAAAAATCGATGCTAAGTAAATTGATTCCACTTCAATTAGTAATAAATGCAATAAATAGCACAGACAGCTACAGTCAATAACACACGAGCCAGATATTGTCTATACAATGACAACAATGTAAAGAGAAGTGAGCGAGAGAATTGTTGTTCATATTGAAATCGTGACAAAAAGCAAGACGTAAAGCAGATCGTATGAAACTTCGGTAGCGGCTACTGTCGCGTAGTGTTTCATTCCACAGTGGTAATTACAAAAATCTTGCTACTGTCGTGTGAATACTGTAGCGTACCAGTACATTTCCCTACCATGCACGCAACCCCTTCGTCTCACTCGCTGCTACTAGAAAAGCAAAGCCTTGGTGCTACATTCCGATTCGGAACTTGACCTTCTGTTTATTTATACACAGACTTCGCAGCCGACTATTTAGTGTACAGAAAAATTGCGGGGCTAGCGCTACGATCCTACTGACACTAACAGTCTCTCCCGAGACGAGACTCGAACCTACGACGACTGGCTTGTTAGGCCAGCATCGTACCTCGAGACCATCTGGGAGACACTCGCTGCTACTAAATCTTCGTAAACTCAGTTCTGCTGGCGCTTGCCGAAGAGAAGATGAACACCTTCATATTCCACACGACTGTTGCATGTGTAATCTTTTGCGTTCTGCTTTGCCTTCCGTCTTTCGGATGAAGTAAAAAACAACTTCAACTGACGAAAAATTTGCTCAAAATGAATTTCTTCGTCTTCATTATCCAACTGAAGCGACTATAGTCAGCTTCAATGAAATCGTCACTTGGATGGATGAGGGTAAATTACTTCGTACAAAGCGTTGATGCTGCTGTTGCGTTTTAGGCCGTGGACATACTGGCGCGGCTTGCGTTGCAAAGACTGTTCGCCTTGCCGTGGGTTATTGTACAGCCCTAAGTAGTACATTAACCAGCGATAGGGTGAGTCGCCTTCACAGTGCAGACCGCGCTAGTATTTACGTGCCCTTAGACATATAGGAGCAGGCATAAGGGCTAGGAAAATTATGCTTTAAAACTGATATATGCGATTTGTAACATGTTACGTATGATTTGAAAGTAAACGAAACGGGACCTAATGAGACATGTAATATGTAACGTGTAACATATAATGTATAATGTGTGACATGAAACGTGTAACATGTAGCGTGTAAAATGCTCCACGCAACGATTTGCAAAGCCTGCGACCAAATACATCAATCACAGCACCCAACATGCTTGTCCTTACCTCACAGGTCAAAGCGAATAACTTGCTTCGGTTCATCGTCATCATGCAGTTGACGATAAATTTTAAATCGTCAATTGAAGCAAAATTTGCTCGAATCTGCTTTCTTCGTTGCTGCCTTGAAGCCTCAGTTCTAGCAGTTCAATCTGAACCGACGATACAAAAACACCGAAGAAGAAACGACGAAAAAAAATGAACCGAGTGAAAGACGCTTGTTTTGTGCTCAGTGAGAAGGAGAGCGAAACAAAACGAAGTTGATATCAAATCGGATTGAAGACGAAGTTGAGTTGCGTCATCGTCGAGCCTGATTCCGACACCCTATTATTTTTTTGTCCCTTTGCAACCATTGCAAAGCATCTCGAAACAATTGTCTTCGGCTGCTCGGTCTCGCGAGTAGGGGAGTAGGTACATATGAGTACACACGAGTAAAGTAGATGTGAGTGTGTGCATATGATCTCGAGAGAGAATGGGAGCAAGAAAGAAAGTGAAAAAGAACGGGAAATAGTTTGAATGGAGAATTCTCTAGTGTGTGATAGCGGTAGCACCGAGAACCTCATATGGGGTGTTGCATGTTGCTTACGAGCGAGACTAACAACCCTGGTGGACCACCTGTTAGATTAATTCAATTTCTCTTAACATAATTAGCAATTTATGAGGTAGAGCTACCTTGAATAGACCACTTCCTAAATTGAACTATTTTGCCGAGAATTTATTTATTCTCTTAATATAATAATATAATATAATTTATTCTCCTAAATTTTAATAAATTTAAATTTATTTACTTTAAGAATTTATTCTCTTAATATATATTTAAATTTACAAAGGTTTCACGTGGTTCTGGTGCAGATTAGCTGGATAAGTTGTTCTGCCATTGAAGTTTTCTAAAAACTCCTCGAGTTCTCGCATAAATTGTGTTACGTAAATTGCCAATGCACAATGGTCCAGAAACCAAATTTAGGGGGAAACTTGGGTCTAGAGCTCTATAGCAACATTTTAGAGAAAAACTTTCTTCGACAAAGTTGTTACATATGATAAAGCGCTCATTGAAAAATTATCAAAAACTAGGGTGACTAACATTTTCGATGCAATCAAGTATCTAACTTTTTTATCTTTGTAGCATTTTGGGGCAAACATAAAAAATATCTCTTGGTCTCATTTTTAAGGGAATACTTGACTCTATAAATGAAGGAACTTTTAGAAATATGTTAATTTTTAATTTGAGTAAATTTAAATTAAAAAACAAGACGAAAATTTCAATAATTTTATACATTATGTATATAAAAGCATTTATTTTTTGGTATTTTTTCTTATAACTAGACGTAATTACCTTGAATTTGACCCAAAAAGATCGAAAATCGATCAACTGGTTCAAAAGTTATGAATTTTTTTAAATAAAATACATCGAATATAGCCGTTTTTTATGGTAACCCTATTTCGGAGCTGGTTCCCTTGACAACCCAACGAAACAATACGGGTTAGATTATTTTCAACATAGATGCATCTCTGCGATTTTGAGCACAATTGTAGCACTTTGCGAGACCAACTTCGAAATAGGGTGACCATAAAAAACGACTGTGTTCGATGTATTTAATTTAAAAAAAAATTCATAACTTTGGAACCAGTTGATCGATTTTTGATCTTTTTGGGTCTAATTAAAGGTAATTACGTCTAGTTATAAGAAAAAATACCAAAAAATAAATATGGGTGCTTTTATATGCATAATGTATAAAATTATTGAAATTTTCGGCTTGTTTTTAAATTGAATTTAGTCACATTTAAAAAAAACGTATTTCTAAAAGTTACTCCATTTATAGAGTCAGGTTTGTTCTTCAAAATGAGACCAAGAGATATTTTTCATGTTTGCCTCAAAAAGAGTGACAAACAAATGAAAAACGCATATTTTTTGATGAAAAATATTAATAACTTCGAGTAAAATTGAGATATTCACGATTCCAGCATTGCAAATTGTTTCTCTTCAAAAGCTCTAAAAGTCGTTCAAAGACAGTTTTGAGATGAAACTTGAAATAAAAAAGTTGGAGCGTAAAATATGTTTTTTTCAATATAAATCGGTTGTTTTCAAAGATAGAGAAAAACTTTTTTCTACAAAGTAACTTAGAATCAATCGAGCTATAACATTGTAGAACAAATTTTTTTTCTATCTACAAAGATAAAAATGTTAGACACATGATTGCATCGAAAATGTTGGTCACCCTAATTTTTGATAATTTTTCGATGAGCGCTTTATCATATGTTACAACTTTGTAGTAGGAAGTTTTTCTCTAAAATGTTGCTATAGAGCTCTAGACCCAAATTTTCCCCTAAATTTGGCTTCTGGACCATTGTGCAATGATAAGTCCCAATTGCGAAGTAAAAATTAAAATTACAAATTTCTAACAGTGTTGAGAAGTCACCATTTGTGATTGGACACACATACTCATTATTTACTAATATTTATCATAAATACTTAAGCTACAAACAAATCCCCCCTTTAAAAAAATATCGTTGTTTAGTCTTCAGTGTAGTACTACAGGGCAGACGAATAGAATAATGATTTTTTAGTGCACCGTAAAAAGTAAATTGGATTCAATTTAGTCTTTCATTTTCAATTGAAATATTTGTTCGAAGATTTTTCCTGCTTTACTAGAATATTACATTATATATTCTGATAGAGTTAGAAAAGTTAGTATTCATTTGTTCCAATTCTGGCAATGATATGAGGAAGCTTACTAGTTCGAACCACAATCATCTGGAACGGTTTTTTTTATCTAAGACCAATATCGTATGCCCTCTACTATTGTGTCTCGTTTCTAGAACACCTGAATCAACTACACACACTACCATGTGAGAGATATTTCTAGCGACTGAGAGAGAGTGTTCACTTGCAGAGAATATTAGCGACATACCAATATCCCTATCGCTTACGCGATCCCTTAGTCGGTGTGCTCCCACCAGACACGTTCGACGAAAGAGACCCGTTATACAAAGATTACCTTCTGGATCTAATTTCGTTATTTGTCTTAAGAATAAAGTTCTAGTTGATATTTGATTTGTCAAAAGATGAAATTATCATCATTTGCTTGTTCACCGCGTTTCGCTTTACGGGAGCGTAAGAATTACCCAAGCGTACATGAACGGAAAAGATAAGTGATAAAATTGGCTGAAAAGTAACTAAACACTTCAATTTTGAATTTTATTTTCAGGGCATTGCCCTAAGAATAGTTAAATTGAACAGGTCATTGGTTAAAAAACAGCATATGATTGCCCTTACTGTTTGTTTTACAAAAATGTTTAGTCTGTTTATCTTGATATGTGTTCTTTTTGTGAGAACGTGTGATAAAATTTGGACCCATGTCGGCGAATCTTCACCCCCGCCAAATTTCCTATGATAATTCCACTTTACCCGCATATAGTACATTGCATGTGATTTGACTAAAAAAATCAAGTTGTTATTTTCATTGTGGTTTAAATGTGCTAGATAATTCATAAGACAAATTTCAGTTCCCTGACTATTGGTGCTCTTGTTTGTTGAGTAAGAATATGAAGGTTAATAGAAATAGTCACCGCAATAGAAGAAACTTGATCTTAGTTTAAAACTAATTCTTCTTATTGCAGAGGCAAAACAACGAAAACACATTAACTGCAAACATTGGAAATGTTCAACGGAGAAATATCCCTTTTCCTCCTTATAGCGAATAAACAGAAAATACGAATAAAGGTTGAAAAGTAAAAATAAATTTATAAAAGGTGCTATTCAAATTCCATGTTTTATAAAGTTTTGCCCAAAAATATTCACAAAGCAAAGAAAAATTCCATCCATTAAATATGAACTTCATCGAAACATTTAAAATAGTAACTAAGAAAATTCCGAGTTCAAATTTACCGTTCGTATTGCAATGCAATCATAGATTCTTCAAATAAAACTTGCCGTATTGTTTGCAACTCTTAATTTATAAACAGGCTAAAATCACTGGTGATCATATGGACAGAACACGCTCTCTTCGCAGGTCTCCGTTACTATATCAAAGTATGTTCCGTCTGGGCAGATTTGTTCCACTGGCTCTCCGTCAATGCAAATGAAGAAGATATTACACTGCGTTGGGTGCCGAATGTGAGTAGGATTGTCCGGATCGGAGTCTGCCGGGCATTCAATCTCAACGTCATCGGCTGCCGAAATCCCGACCTTCCTTAGGCTGGCGGCGGCCATGCCGAGAAGTACTAACAGCAGAAAATATCCTGAGTAAATAGATGGGATGTGATTAAGGTGAAACTCCGTGCTCGAATTTTGTCCAAATTTTACAAGGTAATTTTCTCGAAAATCATTAAGATTACAAGTGTAAAACTTTGATTGATTGTTTGCACTACCGACGCATGCATAGAGTAGCAATTCGGGCCCTATTTATTAAATGGAAGCTGAGATTTTTACGCTCAAAATCGTCAAGTGACATGAAACCTAACCTGAAAATTGTACAAAATAAAGCCACCGTCCCGATTCACCTTAAAAGCTTAACTTGTTTCATTAAAAAAAAACTCACCTTTCATGTTTAAACCGATTCCGACAGGAGGTCTTCGAAGAGAGTTTGCTTCAGGAATATGGATTAGATTCTTGAGAGCACATCATTTATACCTTTTTACTGCTTCACACGGTTACTTATCGATTTCGATTAAGCAGTGCACCGGTAGATAATATACCAGACGAATACAGAAACTAGATTTACAAGGGAAAAAAACTTCACAGCAATGCTATCTGCAATCCAACATGTCTGACGTATAATTGATTGGGAAATTTTAAAATCAAATTCGATCGAAATCAGGTATTATGATATGAATTGAAGAAAACTTTGTTGGCGAATACAGAGTAACGGGGGGCAAAAGTTCGCAAAAACAGTTAGTTTTTTCTAAAAAATCAACATTTATTTAAAATTCAAAATAAATTGATCAATCTTTTCTTTTTGCTTTGTTTTTCCAGAAACGACATGAAATCTAACCAACCTAGGAAATTACTCGCTCTAGCAGTAGACTGACCCTCATTGCACAATTTCCACCGGAAGAAAAATGTCCAGCCGAAAAACATTGTACAAACAATCGGTTCTAGTGGGAAACGCAACACCATGCCCTTTAGAAACGAGCAATTCATGACACTGTTCCCTTTCAGGTTACGAACGGGAATAAACCGCTGTCGGAGGCCCTTTGCGAGGAACTGGTCGAAACTCACCACTGCCAAGTGGCGTACGTCTCGACCGGTGCTCAATTGACTGAGTTGCACTTGAATAGAGCGGTGAAAGTGTTTGACTGTAATTTTACCCAGAGGCAACGGGTTGAAAAGTTAGCAACCTACTTGAACGAACAATGTGATCGCATCAATTTTATAATACATCAAGTTGCCCCCATAGAAAATGCTGCAGAAGAAGAGGAACCATTCGTAAGTCAATCGTCCGGTGATATTCTGGGGTTTGTGAATGTAAGTTCTATTCCCTATAATCACTGTAAATGCTAAAATTAATCCATTTTCAGATGCTAACCGGTTTAGTCCCTGCGATGCTCCGAAACGGTGGAGGGCGAATTGTTTCCATCAAAAATACCTTTAGCGGTGCCAAAGCCCTCCACGATACTCAGTCTGAATACCATGATCTCGTTAAAAGCATTTCCCGCTCATCTCAAGTGTCACCCTGTGCTGGAGACCCGGAGAGCATTCATCTATCGACCATCTTCTGCGATCAGTATGATCTAACGCGGGTACCGACGAGGTCAACCCCGGCTAGCACGAATCTTACATTTAACCTCAATCTTACCGAACGTGAACTTGCACAACGGATCCTGAGGGGTGTTGAATCGGACCAGCGGATCGTGCAAGTCAGCGCACGGCGCAATTTGCTCGAGCTTTGTTCGAATAATTTAACACAACTGGCCGCGATCGGATTGGGTAAACTCCAGCTACGGAAAGCTCAAAAAATTCCTATCAAGATACAATAGTGAATATCCAAAAATATATATTTACGAGCGACTCACGCTTTCAATTACGTCTAAACCTAAGAACCAGTATCACATCATTCCTGAATCCAAGCCATGGAATTAAAGAAATTTGGATTATCATTTAATTGGTTTCAACGAAGTGCGCGCCACAGACTACAAAAAAAATAAGCTTCAGAATGAAACGAACCAATAACAACAGTCTGTCAATTATTTTCCATTTCAAACAGTTTCGCCCCGGGCACCGCACATCGTTGCTCCACCGAGCTCGCGGACCACGCAGAATTTGTTTTGAGTGCTGAAGTTACATGTCAGATGTAATAATAGCGGGCTGGGATGAGTCATGATATAAAGGAGAGCACAGGTTATAACATATGCACGAGTTCTACGCACGTTATGTTCCATTCGTGCGATTTTTTCATTTATTCTACATTTAATTTATTTTTTCAGCTGAGAGCTCTAGTAGATGCTCATTTTGATGAACAAATCAAATCATAAAACAAACAAAAAACACAGAAACAAACAGCAACAGATAGTAAACAGCATAAACTAGATTACAGTAATACCCACAAGAGTAGTGACAACACGCCGAAGCAGTAAAGTATAGTGAACTTTAAAAACCATACAAAAAAGTTTATTTTTCATTAGCACATAGAACAATCAAACACCTTTGATGTACATAACAGGACGCTTACACGTAGAAATATTACAGTTAATGACGATAGACAGAAACCTAGTAAGTACACGCAACGCCTATACACTCCTCACACTAAATTGTTAAAATGTTTTATACAGTAATTCCCGGAAGAAGGCTAAATACACTCAGCCGAAACGTAGGACAGTAGACAAACTTCTGTTTTGATCTTTTAAGAGAAGACTGCAAGCCGAAACACCATAAATTTAAAAAATCTTCCTATATAGATTTCCTTACTGCCACCAGAATCTTTGATCTATTGTGAGATATGCCCGGGTGTCTGCTGAATCCCACACTTCTATTCTTAGCAATACCGCTATTGAGAAGTGGCATGCCCTTTATTTATCCGTGCTTGTGTGTGATATGGTTTTTACCCTTCCGTTTATAACACGCTTACTACTGCTCTACATGCCGAGCCTCGTTTCTCCTGTCAAGTATTGCCAATAGGGGGTTTTAATTTAAAAAATTCCTGCTTTTTCTAATACTAATTGATGACCCTTCAGTAGGCACTACGTAATTTGTCTTAGATCTCTACGATTTCCGTGTGATTTTTAATTGAAAAATTTTATTTTTTTTTTATTTTCACCAACTGGCAAGTAGTACACACGTGTACTGTGCCGTGTCGAATAAATGTGAACAAAAAAAAAGTAGTGTACATAGTGACATTGCTGTTGCTGGCTTATGGAAAATACAACCCTGGTTTATGTGTCATGTCAGGAATGCCTGATGTGAAGACACGTCTTATTTTCAAAGACATTGAAGCGCGTGTGAAGAAGTGGAAGCCTAATAGTCGGTTGATCAACCGCATCCGATTTAATGTATTTACTGGGATTTTTTTCAACTTTCACTGGGGACCGTGTTTACAGATTTCCTATGCATGAAAATATTGTTTCGTGGAGTGTGAAGACATTTGAAAAATGACATGGCTTCCCTGTCTCATGATATTTTTATGACAGGGTTTGTCTAATAAATAAATTTAAAAAATGACATTTATTGTAAAAAAAATATACATACCTCTAAAACACCCAATTATTTTTCCTCGGATAAATTTTTTGTGCGTTTTTCTGGACTAATTTATTTATAACGGGGACTTATTTTATTAAGAGGAAGTCACACTAAGAGGTATTCTTGAATTCAGCGTAAAGGGAGGGTAAGTGGTGGAAAATTATGAGAGTAAAACCATGCTTGTCTTTTCTCCTCAGAAGTGCAGGAGAACATCTTGCACTGCAAAAACAACTGCTCTCACACTAAAATGCAAATCAACGTTCATGCTAGAACAGAGCGACAAACGATTTTTATCTGCTGAGCTTCCTGAAAGCACTGCGGTGAAATCTGAAATATCTCTCTTGCGAGACAATGAACTATGGTGTACTTTCTCACACGTGTGGACATCACGCACAATAATTACACTGCAGAGCTATCTGCGGTGCGTTTCACAGTTGGTTTCTTGAGCATGGCAGAAGAGGAAAAGAGATTGGGAGAAAAAAAAATAAACTGCGTTGCTCGTGCCGGTCGAATTTACTCTGGTGGAATTCGTTTTCGCAGTGTAACTACACGAGGACTACACTTTTGCCCGGTAGGTTTTTTTTTCACTTTCCGGACTATTCGCCAGTGGACACTGTTGTGTACTTCTGCATTTCCTCTGTAGAGTGATTCACCCCTCTCGTTTCTATCAGATGTGGGGTGAGCTGGAAGTGTGTTGGTCTCTCTGTGAGCTGGTTGAGACACTTTGGAGTGGAGAAAGAAGCGGTGTGGTGAAAGCATTTGCTACACGCAGGCACATACTGGAAGGGAAGTGTGCGGTGAATTTTTTCTCCTCTCTTTTCACATACTGAGGAGAATGACAAGCATGAATAAAACCATGCCTAAGTCCTTTTTGATATCGAATTGGCTGATTCTGTTCATTTAGAATCCGGAATCACTTATTGTGTTGCAGCGGCACAGAAAGTGACGGCTGTGGAATTCTTTTACAGCGGTTTGTTTACTTAGGTGCCCACTTTTTGTGGTATGAATTTCACGGTGTTTCGTGCAGTGAGAATTATCAGGTAATGAAATCGCACAAAAATACGCTGCTGCTCACAGTACCGATCGAAGAACACGTTTGCGAGCACGATATCGTTCATATCGAGCCAGGAAGCAACCACATACATAAGACATACGTAACACTGGCGTTTTTTTCTGGTACACGTTGCCCCATAGTACTCCGTACCTCGCCCTGTCAAACTGCTCGACAAATAATGAACCAAATGAATTTTCTTTTTCTTGGCCTTATCGAGCCCCAAAGAAAATCCCATAAGGAACTGTCAAAAAGTTATTTACAAAATCAATGCAGCATTTTTCGAGTAGGAACGAGACAAATGCAGGGCTGCGCAGGTACACTACCTTCAAAAACAACTCAAACAGTGATTTTATTCAGGTCGTGGTACCATTCGAGTAGTTCATTTTGTACCAACTTTTTTGGAAGATTTCTTCCGGAGTGTTACGTATGTCTTATGTATGTGAAGCAACCGCCAGAGTTTCTTCAGCAAAACTCGAGCTCAGAAATTGTATCAGCAGGTTTTGAGGTTTAAGATAGCATTTATGGACAAATTTGTCAAAAAACTGATGATTCGGCCAGGTATATGAATAAGTCGATGGACTCGAAGTTGTACAAGAAAGTATGCCTTAAATAACGCGTACCACCTTTTAGTAAAGTTCCGTGAAGTTTTGACCAAATTTGGCGAGTTACCACTACAGCCGGGAAGTCATCCAGTACCGCAATAACGTTTGCGGTAAAAAAAATGGACAAAAATTGCCGATTTTTCATGGGTTTACCTTTAATCGCACTGACGAAACTACTCATGCATCATCAATCATAGTAACCCATGAGTTAGCAAAAAAAAATTCAAAAACGGACATCGTGCGGCACTTTGTGGACGCCGGGTATGCCCGTTCCGGCATCTACAACATCTTGACACTATTGGACAACGATCAGAGCATCGAGAGAAAGCCCGGTTCCGGACGGCCAACGATCCTGAGCGACAAGAAACTTCGAAGGATGCTGAAGAGGAAGACCGAGGAAAAAGTTGTTAAATCGCTGCGTGCATTTGGCCGGGAGGTTGGACCATGCGGTAAAACAGTGAAAAAGTATTTAGAGAACATGGACATACATGTCAGGAAGCGGCGGTCCCGTCAACTGATCTCGGAGCTGCAGGCAATGACGCAGCGACAGCGACTGAAGAAGATGGTCAAGTCGATTTTCCCGGCGAATCGCGACGTGGCAGTGATGATGACGAGACCTATCACACCCTGGATGGCAACGATGGCAACAAAGGAAGTGAGCTTCGAAGTGAAATTTATTTCACACACCAGGTTCCCCAAGAAGGTGCTGCTGTGGCTGACAATCAGCGAGAAGGGGATGACAAAGCCGCTTTTCTTTCGCTCCGGGCTGGCCGTGCACGGGGAATTTTATCATACGAAGTGCCTTCCAGAAGTTGTGTCGTTCATCGAGAAATACCATAAGGGCGAAGACACGGTGTTCTGGCCAGATTTGGCGTCGGCTCACTACACGAAGCAATCGTTGGAGGAGATGGAGCGGCTGAATATCGATGTGGTACAGAAGTCGACGAATCCGCCCAAGGTCCCCCAGCTGCGTCCATCGAGAATTTCTGGGCAAACTTGAAGCGCAAGATCTTCTCCAACAATTTTGTCGCGAAAACGGAAGAGGAATTGATATAAAAAACGAAGAAAGAGCTTAAAAACTTGCCTACACGCATGTTTTCGTCCTGTCATATATATCTAACTAATGGTAGCAGTGGTCAAAGGCTCCTACAAGGGAAAAAGAAAAAAAATGTTTTCGTCCGCCATGGCGAATGTTCCGATTAACACGGATCCAGCCGACATTGATGTTGCTTTTACTCGCGTTATGTCAGTGGTTCCGAGCTTTCTGTCAATATTTCATTCATGAATTAAGCTCAAAAATGTCGCGTAAAATGGTCTATTGTAGTGATGAACTTTATCTTCGCACTTTGCCCACATATTGGTTATGTAAAGTAATTATTAAAACGCAATAAATTATGATGCGGAAATAAGAATATCAAACTGATTAATCGAAAAGCTTGCCTATTTTAGTTTTCTACTATTTTTTGTCCATTAAAAAAATACATATCGACATCATTGAAAACAAAAATGGTAGTGACGCACCCCCCTCTAAATTTTGGCATGTGTCAAGTCTTGCAGTTATCGAACGGCATTCGATAACTGCGATGTAAACATGGTGCAGTTATTGAACGACCAGGGGGGATCTATCTGTCAAACATCGTGTAACCAACATATTCGGCAACATGGTGTTTGTTTTGGTTTTTGTTCTTTTTGGTTATGAAATTGATCGATGTGAAATATTATAGAATTGGAACGTTTTTTCTTATCAAAACTCGAGAAACCGCGGGAAACTTTTATGAATGTGTTGTGTAGTGATTTTTTCCTCATTATCGTTCATAGTTACAAACGTCACGGACCAACAAACGTCATGGACCAGAGCTGATCTGCGATAACGCACACATATATGAAATTTGACAGCAGTGAATCCCCTCTGTGAACGACGACTGTATTAACCTTATTTGCGTCAATCCGTTACCGAGATACAAATGATTTTATTATTACGGATTCTAGATGGGCATTCCTTAAAAATTTGAACCCACGATCACAACACAACGTGCCACTCGATGACGATTTCGTCGACCAGAAAAATAACGATAATTTTGAAATTTTGCTAAGTGGGCAATAATGCCGCTACACACAGAAAAAAACATGGTAAAAAATAGTAAATTTTTACTATTTTAAGGGTCCGCATGAACAGATTTGATCGGTGGTTTTCAACCGACTATTCTATGTGGTCAAGATAACAATTTTACAATAACAATACCAAGACGAAAAAGCAAATGGTAGAATCGACCATGTATGGTTGAAATGACTATGTTTTATTTTTACTATGAAACTGTCGCAATGACCATATTCAGTTATTATGAACCAGGAACCTTATTGTTCGTACAACAAGAAAATAGTCATTTCCAGATGCGAACAGGAAAATTGGTTGTTTTGACCATGCATTTGTTGTCTGAACCAAATTTAAAAGTCGGTTGAAAACCACCCATCCCATCGTGTCAAGCTGACCCCCAAATTAGTAGAAATGAAAATTTCTACCATTTTAGAGGTCAGCCCAACAATTTATTTTGTTTTTTTATTCGCTGTGGACATTTTTAATTATTGTCATCATAATGATTTGAATAACGCTAATCGAAGTGTATATGTATATATATAATATTATTATTCTTTAGCTTACATACATTTAGTTTAAACGCACAATATCCCTAGTTGTTCTATATGAATTAGTTTAAATATAACTAATGTTGTAATGAATCACATCACATCTTAACCCTAGAAAGATAGTCTGTGCTAATTTGACTTCTCGCAATATCAGGAGTCAATATCACTGCCTTTTTTAAATAGTGCGAAAACATTTCCGTTTTTCAAAAAACTGGATTCTGGTATTTTTTATGTACGTTATTGAATTTTAAACAAAATCTTGCATTTTGAATGATTCAAATATAAGAATGATATGAATAATGTTAAACTAAACAGATAGGTATAAATATGATTAGCGTTATATATGGATTAATTCAATATAATTATAAATAATGATTAACCCGTAAAGACCCGGGACGGAACTTGTTTTTGAAAATGCTTGTTCTCAGCACAGGAACGACCGATTTGGGAAAACTTGGAATTTTATTCAAGGGGAATAGTAGCTCTAAGTTTTGGTAAAGGTGCCACCCCTCTGCACCCTTCCCCGTTTCTGTGAGACGCAAATATGTATGTGTTTTTTTGTGATTTTTCAAACAGATTGAGCAAACTTTGGGAATTTTCATACGTATCAATTGCTCCATGTATCAAATCATGTCAGATGGATGAAATATGGTATGTAAGAGTGAATTTTGGAGTTTCCAAATTATTTCAGTACAAAATCATAAAACTACGTATTTTTATAAAAAATCAAACAACAAAGCCGTTCTTCAAATTTTAAGGTCTGCAGATTCGGAGAAAATCAAGTTTTCATAAGAACTCGTACTTCAAAGAATTCAAACTCGTTTTTTGCATGCTAGAATAAATCTTTCAGCATCTTTGGATTCAGAAGATGTTACTCTAGAAATATAGAGCTTGAAAATTGAAGAGCTAAGTTGAAACCTACTGTGGGAGACTGAGAGAATCAGGTTTCCATGAAAATACGTACTTGAGTGAATTTAAACTCGTTTTTCTCAAAATATTTCATGCTAAAATAAACATTTCATCGCGTATTGATTCAGGAGACCTAACCGTAAAAATGTAGAGCTTAAAATTTGAAGAACGATTTTCTTATTTGAATTTTTATGAAAATACGTAGTTTTGTGATTTTGTACTGAAATTATTTATAAACTTTAAAATTCACTTTTACATACCATATTTCATCTACCTGACATGATTTGATACATGGAGCAATTGATACGTATGAAAATTCCCAGTGTTTGCTCAATCTGTTTGAAAAATTACAAAAAAAAACACAGACATATTTGCGTCTCACGTAAACGGGGAGGGGTCCAGAGGGTTGGCATCTTTATAAAAACTTAGAGCAACTATTCCCCTTGAATAAAATTCCAAGTTTTCCCAAACCGGCCGTTCGAGTGCTGAGAACGAGCATTTTCAAAAAACAAGTTCCGTCCCAGGTGTTTACGGGTGAATGAATATACTCCCGAAATACGATTTGCACTCCGTTTGGCTCTGGACTCTGGAACGTTTGCCTAAAAGAAGAAATTTTATAAGTTGCAAGAATTTCGAGTCGTTTTAATAAATTACCTACGGATGTGTATCGTGTACAGAACGGGTAATTTCACTTTGAGTATGCAAACCCGTTGCGAAAAACAAATAGGATGTGTCAATTCCTGTAAATGAAAAAAAAAACGCTGTGAATGATTAATTTAACCATGATTTCGGTTTTAACTCTGGTATATATATATATATATATATATATATATATATATATATATATATATATATATATATATATATATATATAATATATATATATATATATATATATATATATATATATATATATATATATATATATATATATATATATATATATATATATATATCGTGTGTTGTGTGAGTGGGAGATGAAGCTAGCATATAAATAATGCATGTATGAAATATATGCAATAGCATGAAAACAAGGGTTTGTATGCTAAATACTAACGAAAAAAGTTCAAAAGCAATGCTATCAACATTATTGGTTCTGGGTTTTTTAGAAAAATCTCAAAAAGACCTAAAAATTGAGCTTTGGTTTTCAATAGCAGAGCTTCGAGAAACAATTAAAAAACAATAAATGAAAATGGCTCAGAATAACCGCACACCGTAAGTAGTTTTACCAATTAAACGTTAAAGTTATCTTGTTCAAATACCAACGTAATCACAGTTTTCGAATGCTCGCTGAAGCTTTCAATTATGATTAATTTTGAAGTAGATAGTTGTTGGTCGATCCGTCGATTTATCGTTCCTAAAAAATAAGATAACTTTTATTAGAGCAATAACAAGGAAAGTCGGAGATTTATTTATTTTATTTATTTGGTCTATTCACCAACAGGCGAGCAAGTGCCCCAATGGTGTAACTAAAAGCTAACAATAAAAATAATATCTTTAGAGAGTCAATACATATAAAGAAACGGGAATACAACAATATGACATTACAACTAGTCAGATCTTAAAAAATATAAACGATATCGCCGACGAAGAAGCGTTCGAGATAAATTGAAGTCGAATAGAGCGGATACTCTATTAAATAATTTTGGAGACCAACTATTGCGCCAAAAGTGCTGTAGTTAGTTCGTTGAGCAGGTAATCGCAGCATCGAGTTGTTTCGCAGAGCACGAGGTTGCACGTTTATATTCACTTGTTCCAAAAGAGCGGGGCAGTCTATGCGGCCTTGCAAAAGGTCTGTGGTAAACAACGCCCTGGCCGTGTCTCTACGGACAGACAAAGGCTCCAAACGTATTAGTAAGCAGCGACTTTCATAGCTTGGTAGGCGGAAACGATCCGTCCATGGAAGAGCAAATCTCAAAAAGCGCCGTTGAACTGATTCTATTCTTTCCGCGCCATTGTTGTAATGAGGGGTCCAGACAACCGAGCAGTACTCTAATATAGAGCGAGATATTGCGCAATACAACGATTTGAGGCAGTAAATATCTGTAAATTCCTTAGCGGTCCTGAAGATGAATCCCAGAACTCTAGAGGCTTTGTCGATGGTAAACGAAATGTGGGGCTTGAATGTTAGCTGGGAATCCATAATAACCCCCGAGTCTTTAACTTGGTTTACGCGCTCGATTTCAGTTCCTAGCAAAGCGTATTTGTAATGTAAGGTCTGTTTTTTCCTCGAAAATGATATAATCGAGCATTTAGATGGATTAACGTCCATACGGTTCTGATGGCACCAATCGGCAAAAATATCTAGCTGACGTTGAAGGAAGTGGCAGTCTTCAATTGTGTGAACTTCAAGATAGAGTTTGAGATCATCCGCGTAAGACAACCGTGGTCCTTTAATAACTAGGTTCACGTCATTAAAATAGAGCAGGAAGATAAGTGGTCCTAGGTGACTTCCCTGCGGTATTCCAGATGTAGCGTCAAAATAAGAGGATTGGCAATCCCCAATAGCAACGGTTATACGGCGACCGGTAAGGTACGATTGGAACCATAGTAACAGATTCCCATTGATTCCAAGATTGTCAAGTTTTGCGACGGCTGTGCGATGGTTCAGTTTATCGAAGGCAGCTGTCAAGTCAGTGTAAATGACATCCGTCTGATCACGTTTCACCATACTGTCACTGATGTACGAAGTGAGACAAAGCAAATTAGTAGCGGTGGAGCGACCGGCTGTGAATCCATGTTGGTCAGTGCTTATGAAAGCTTTACAGTGAGCGAGCAAAGGCTCCATGATGACAAGTTCGAACAGTTTTGCGACAGCACAGAGTGAGGTGATGCCACGATAATTGCTCACATCGTGTTTGTTTCCCTTCTTGTGTACTGGAAACATGTAAGCCAATTTCCAGCATGACGGGAAAATACCGGAAGTGACAGTATATCTGTTTACTAATTGACCTCAAAAGTGATGCGAATAACATTACGTTATGCATATCTACATCAGCATCAATTTCTTTAAAAGACATCCAGGTCTTTAGTGCAAAATACCAAAAAAACGGCTTCAGCAAGTGTATATTACCGCCATTCAAAATCTCACAACTAGAGATTACCATCTTGTTAAAATGAGAGCTTGATGGCTTGACTCAAACCATAGATTTAAAATCATTAAAAAAAATTAAGTACTTTCGAAGTTTTTCCCATGCAGAAAAATCCATGAAATTATATAAGTCATGCTTTTTACGCGGTTTTATAGGAGGTTTTTTTACGCGGATGTTCGAATTAAGTCGTATACCGAAAAAGTCACTATACAGCACCGCGTTAGCATTGGTGGAAGAGGCCTGCAGGTGTGAATAAACAAATTAATAAAAGTAATGATTTCAGCGCTTAGCCATCTGCTAACTTACCTGCCCAGCACCACCAGTTTGAGTCTCGCTCGGGGGTGCCAATGCGGAACACTGCAAAAACGCCTCCTCACGCTTGCCTACATATTCGGCCACCTTGTGGAAGTAAATACCAGGATGTTGGGTTTGCTTAAAAAATTGCATTTTTTTTTTAAACAATGGTAAAATGCAAAAATTACTCCAATTTTAAAGCCGGATAAGAATCCAGTTGAGTTCAGTTCAGTTCAGTTTTAGATATTTTTTTCTTCTTGCAAAAGTGGAAAATCTCTCCCAATGCTTCTAAAACTCAAATGATAATGTTTCCCCATAAGACTAGGGCTTCTTTCCTCATGCCAAACAATAATCACGTTATCAAAATGATGGGGGAATTTTAAGATGGTCTGACAAGGTTAAGTACTTGGGACTAATTTACGATAAAAAACTTATTTTTAAAGAACACACTAAGAGTTTACAAGCAAAGTTCATCAAATATACGAGATGTTTATATCCTCTCTTCAACAGGAATCCTAAAATTTGTTTAAAGAATTAACTGCTGATTTATAAACAAATTTTTAGACCAGCAATGCTTTATGCTATACCGATAATAAGGAATAAAACGCTTCAAAGGATTTAGAATAAAATTCTGAAAATTATTTTGAAGCGCCCTCCTTGGTTTGGTACACTTGAATTACATAGACTTATTGGTGTTGAAACATCAGAAGCTATGTCAAATAAAATTAATAACAATTTTCGACAATAATCGTTGCAATCCTCAGTTGCTACGATAAGCTCTCTTTATCAGTGATGGAAACGAAACGAATATGATGCAATCGTCGTTTATTCATCATATGTGCACTTCACGAAGTGTACAGGCCGGGACTAAACTCGAATCCTCTCAACCCATAATGAAATGATGATAGGGTGCATAGGTTTCTGGGAGAAAACAAACACATGACTAGACTACATCAGCTCTGAGAAGCGATTCGATCGTTGCGTTTGTCTTTCCATAAGCCGGTAGTTACGAGAAGAAAGGATAGCAACAGGAGAAAATCATGTCGCCTGAACAGCAGCAGAGGTGTGGTGCGGTGAAAGGGAATGTGTGGGGGAAGGAACTACTTCGGCAGCGGTTGAGTTTAAGCGAGAGTAGGAGAGCATACACTGTCATTTTCTTTCTTTTTCTGACAAAAAATCATATTCATGAGTCAAAAGAATAAGGATATAACAAGTTCTGATCGCTCTCTGTAACAGAGACGAATAACTTCATATTCCGAGTTGTGCACATTGAGAACCACGTATTTTGGTGTACACTAATGAATAGACATATGTCGTAAAGAGGAAAGCAAAAAGAGTGCACCAGCACCGATACTTTGTTTTTCGCATACTGACGACGATGTAAACGCATCCCAGGCTTGTTTTATATGTATTCATTAATCGCTAGAGGTGATTTTTTTCCTTCGCTGCTCTTTATAGTCAATAAGGTAGCAATTAAGCTAGTTGTAAGTTTACTACCCCTTTTTTGATAAGTAGGTTTAAATCCCTACGAATGATAAGTCCTAATTGCGAAAGCAAACAAATCCTAACAATTAAAATTACAAATGATATGTTAAATTACAAATTATACAATGTTATAATAGTGTTGAGAAGTCACCATTTGTGATTGGACACAAATACTCATTATTTACTAATATTTATCATAAATACTTAAGCTACTAATAAATCCCCTCCTTAAAAAGGATGTTGGGTTTGTAGTGGCGCCAGCCCGTCTTGACTGCGTTGCAAAACAACTTACCGAAGGCACTGTACTGCACACTCAGCCAGGCGTAGTGCTCGAAGAGCAGCTTCTTGGAACCCGTTCGGTTGCGATATTTGACGATGTGGTTCGTGAAGTGCGATATTGAAGCCTTTGGTGCGTTGAGTTTGAAAACTAGGCGACAAATTTTGTAGCTCACGAAATCAGCTACGGTTTTGACTTCGAGGCAGGTTTGTATGAAGTGAGCGACAGTTTTTCTCAGCGACACATTTATCCGACCCCAGCGCACGGGTGGCGTAGCGGCCGGTGTTGGAACTAATTAAAACTGGATATTATTTTATAAATTAATTAAATAAATTAGATTTTCAATATATTACGTGTTTATTTACTATTTTAAAAGAAAGCCAGTAGAATAAGGAATGAAATATTACTTTAAGCGAATTCCCAAATAGGCAAATCAACGAGAAATTCAAGTATGAGATAACCAGATCTAAGAAGCAGAAAATAAAGGTTCATTGCAAGGAACACTAAGAATACCTATCACCGAACCATGCTAGAAAGTTAGCAGGCATGCCAAGCTACCATCTGACAAAATCTTACGGTTAGCTTCAGGGTCTGACGGAAGTTATGGGGCAAAAGGTGTGAATTTTGTCCAAGTTACAACGGAAATGCTCTTGGTGATGTATGAAACATGAAAAATACCTATCACCGAACCATGTTATAAAGTTAGCAGGCATGCCAAGCTACCATCTGACAAAATCTTACGGTTAGCTTCAGGGTCTGACGGAAGTTATGGGGCAAAAGGTGTGAATTTTGTCCAAGTTACAGCGGAAATGCTCTTGGTCCGTCAGACCCTGAAGCTAACCGTAAAATTTTGTCAGATGGTAGCTTGGCATGCCTGCTAACTTTCTAACATGGTTCGGTGATAGGTATTTTTCATGTTTCATACATCACCAAGAGCATTTCCGCTGTAACTTGGACAAAATTCACACCTTTTGCCCCATAACTTCCGTCAGACCCTGAAGCTAACCGTAAGATTTTGTCAGATGGTAGCTTGGCATGCCTGCTAACTTTCTAACATGGTTCGGTGATAGGTATTTTTAGTGTTCCTTGCAATGAACCTTTATTTTCTGCTTCTTAGATCTGGTTATCTCATACTTGAATTTCTCGTTGATTTGCCTATTTAGGAATTCGCTTAAAGTAATATTTCATTCCTTATTCTATTGGCTTTCTTTTAAAACAGTAAATAAACACGTAATATATTGAAAATCTAATTTATTTAATTAATTTATAAAATAATATCCAGTTTTAATTAGTTCCAACACTGGCCGCTACGCCACCCGTGCGCTGGGGTCGGATAAATGTGTCGCTGAGAAAAACTGTCGCTCATTTCACGCTAGTTCGAGGCAGTTGGTTGGATGCCCCATCGGAAGCAAGAAAATCATCTCCTTGAGGTATGCTAGCACCTTTTTGAATTAAAACTACCGCTAGCCGTGTATTTCGTCCTAGGAGTGAGTTTTTCAGCTACCGGATAATGGAAGCACACTGCAACTGCTTCTCACTCCACTGTAGATCGTTCCAAATCTTTCAGCATCTAGTTTTGTTTTAAGATACCTTTTGAGTGATACCGTTCATAGTATTGGTGTTTTAGTTTTGATACAGAAAATTCATGGTTGGGTGGAAGAAGTTTATATTCTATAGATGCGCTGGAATTAAACAAAAACAAAAACAACTAATTTGATACCATCCGTTTTTAAGAATCTAGGTACCTTTCTGGCTTTTTGCCGTTGTTGAACGCCTCCCAGATCGTTTTGTGGATAGTGTTCCGCTGCATATTCAAGCCGGATAGCCCAACTAGTGGCTGAGCGGTGATTACCAGCTCTAATGGTAAAACGCTGGCATCCAACTTCATTCTCCTGCACTACTCGGGCCTTGTTCGAACAATTCCGTTAAATCCCGGCACGGTTCCTTGTCAGTAGATTTCGTTACCAGCCTTGCCCGAAAGCAAGAGGTTTCACTTCTGTTTCACCGCTTTTTTCACTCGACACCATCAGCACTTTCCGAAGTCACCGAAGTAACCTAATCTTATGCCCACAGCAGGGATTATATTTTGTCTAGTGACAGACACTGATAAATCTAGAGAAAAACGACCGATAAGGAGAAAATTGTTTACGATTTCGAGCAACCACGAGATGACAAAATTTTTTCAGACATTGTTTTGACAGTTTCAGATTTCGGTGTCAGAATATATTGCTACTCGAAAAATATTACACGTTTGTTCGCATGACTACATCAATAGGTAAATTTAACCGGTAAATTAGTTCTAATGCAAATATCGATAGTTTTGATCACCAGTTAAAACATGGTCGCTATGACCGCTGCGGTTGAGTTGTTTTGACAATGTAAATGGTTACTGCTTTTCTAATCGTCATGGTATTTTCAACCATGAACTATTTCAAGGTGACAATTATCATGGTAATAACTACAAAATTCTTTGGTTGTTGCGATAACCATGGGTGTAAGGTCAATACTAACATTTTATTTTTCTCCGTGTAGTGTCGCTGAAAGAAAGTGTGCCTTCTCATTATCAAAGACAAAAACCATCAGTAATGCCGCTTGGGTTGATATAAGCAAGCGTGCACACTCATTAGCAAAGACAAAAACCGTTTTACGAAAACAAGTTAGTAGGAAATAAGCAGTAACATTTCGAATAAGGACGAAGATTTTTCATGATTTTTGTTTGAAGAGGCACGTCTGTTTGTCTGTGCCACGATCATCCGCTTGGCAAGACGGACTCTGTAACCTTGCGGCTACGCAGCTCCCCATAAGTTAGGAATTGGGAATTGTCTTAAGGCCTAAACACAATGGATACGTTGCGGCTGCGTTTGAGGCAATTCGACAGTTGGCCCATACATTTTCTGTCAAAAGAACTTCAACGCAACGCGAACCTACTCATTGTGTTTAGGCCTTTAGACTCCAAACCAACTTTTATTAATCATTGCATTGCAACACAATAATCCACAGGGATGAATTATAACACACTACACACTTAAAATTTATTGCCGGGTCTCGGTAATTTTTGCCGAAAGCGGCTCCACTGAGTGCTCGGTTGAAAAAATAATGACAGCCGTCACATTTTTTCGTAAATCTCGGTTCACCTAACTGAAATTTCGACACAAAATATCCGTAATCTCGGTAGTAACTGATCGGTAATATTTTATGCCGTAGTACAAAAGGTGCCGTAGAACGAAAAAATGTAACAGCTGTCATTATTTTTTCAACCGAGCATTCAGTGGTGCCGTTCTCGGCAAAAATTACCGAGACCTGGCAATAAATTTTAAGTGTGTAGGCTTAATACGCTTTTTGTTTCAACTTTCAGCACTCTTAAACCATCAAAATAAAGTGGCAATGGAAATCGACTTTTTGACTTTCGTTTAGAAGTAGAGCTCAAAAGTTTCGTCTTCTCTAAAAAAGGCTTCATGCAAAATTTCAGCTCAATCGGACTTCGGTAACACGTGCCTCAAAGCAGCCAAAGTTTCACTTTTTGACCGAGAGCACTGCTCAAAGGATCGTACATTTTGTAGTTGCTCATCTACGATAGATCAGAGCTAGAGAAGTTGCACAAAAACACCGTAAGATGGCCAATTTGGGATACATTTACCATCTTTACTTTACATCAGTAGTTGCCACTTTGTAAAGATCGATTACGTCGCCGACTACGTCCTCACGGTCGGTTAGAGGGGGAAGTATTTCAACCGTTGTTGCCAGAGACCGAGATCGCCTCTACATCTCTTACGACTGTTACGGAGACGAAGGTACTTTGGTCATCATGCAGTGACAAATTTTTATACATACTTCCACCACAGACTAACAGACGTAACACTGGAACCTAGCTCCATCGCCACAAGAAACGTTCATTTTAAATTTTCAATCGAATAACAGTCATCGCGCGAAAACGTCGTCTGGGGCGCTGTCATGCAGTCTCATACATATTTTGTAGTTCCCCATTTGACACATGCAGTAACGCTGGCGCTGATGTCGAAGTACATGACGCAGCGCGAACACGACAGCAGATGGTGTTAGTGTTACTACCGTAAAATACTGGAATCATCCAAACGATGATTTTATTGAAAATTTGTTCGACGTGTTATGTCTGTTAGTCTGTGCTTCCACTTTTCTCTCTACGCTTAATTAGTTACCAAGTATCAGCATCAGCCTCGTTAGTCAACTAGTATCAGCAGTTATAGTTGTGTGGAGAGGAATCCACTTATCGTCGGTCTCATGTAACAGTGGCACAATTCAAAAAAATAGTTTCGAGAAAAACGCGTTTGAAAATTAGCGTCGAAAACTTCTTTTAAAATTTTCAAGAAAACTTCCAATTTTAAAGTTTCCAATTTTCATTCAACATTTTTGGGTCGATTATGCACACATGAGCACGTTGAACAAGCTAAAACCTTATTCCATTAACCATTATACAAATCTTAAGAAATTCTACGCATAATTCTGGAGTTTTTGTGAATTTTGAAACGGGATTTCGTGAAATAAAACTTAACAGTATTTGGTATCGTTTGCCATCAAAAAACTCAAAATGCAAAATTTTGACTATTTTTTTGTGTAAGATTTTGACCACTGCGACCATTATTTTGATCTTTTGTGATAAATTCTGGGTTTGGTCAATGTTTTTGTGTAAATTTTGAGTTGGGTCAGCTTTTTTTTAAGCGTGAGGGAAGCGGAATGAGTATAAATTCATGTGTGAAAGCCCCTCTGACTTTGAATGAACTGATCATTCGCAAGATTCAAACGCTTGACCATTCGCTTATCAAAATGTGCCTTTCTTTTGGTGGTTGTTGAGCTTAAATTGGTTAGAAGAAAAACAAGAAAAAAATAAATTATAATTAAACATAACCGCTTGTTTTTGGCTCATGTGCCGAAAGTGAAACGTGGTCAAATCACAATAAAACACTCAGCGAATGGTCGGAAGATGCAGTTTTCCTTAGATTTGATGAGCTCAAGTTATCAATAAAATGTAACATACAAACCAATTTCTTATATCCAAAACAAGCCCACAAAATAATCATTCTCACAGTGATCGGATACGGTTTGTCAATCTAGGAAAACTTCGTAAATGTCATCATGAAAAACTACAGCTCATTGAAAACAACCTTTATATTCAGATGAGAACAGCAAAATCTTCTAGAGTAATGTAACCATCACAAAGTTGAGTTCGTGGCTTTATCAGGTAGCAGTTTGTCCAACTCATGATCGTTATGAAAGGCCAGTATTAATGTGAAATCTAATTGTTGCCACCTAGGAAAATAACAGGAGGGTTGTGTGCAAAGCCACGACCGCAAGGTTGAAGTAGAATACTTTTACAAGAAAGATAACCTTGCGTGTCAGTCATTTTTTCTAGTAGATAAACGTTGACTAATCAGATCAATCAAATTTTGCGCTTCAACAAGGATTGACAATTTTCAATAATATAGTAAGTTGCTTGTCATGGTTGGGGCTTGACAATTTTTAAGTTTTGAGATGAAATTTTTTCGGATGTCGTGCTCATGACTGAAGAAAAAGATTATTCAGTACGTTCTGAGACACGGAAATAAAGTAAAATTTATAACTTTTACAAATTTAAAAATGTAAATTAACTCATGATAAAATATTAGCTCTTCAATCAAGTTTTTTTTTCATCCTGAAAAGGACAATTTGTTGTTCAATTTAGTATCGGATAAGATGCCGATTACATCTTTGCGTTATCACTGATAGTGCGAACAAAGCATTTGTGTGATAAAGTAAACAGTGAAATGCTGATATAACACTCAAAACTAGACGGATCACGTGTTGTCAAAATGAGTCAACTTTTCATTGAATGCATTTACTAGTGCCCACTACCGCACAGAGACTACATTTCACTAAAGTGCCTCACTGCATCAGCCGCTATCGATGCTGAGATCCGCTGCAACTAGTGCGCTATCCATATCCATGCCACAGTTGTGGCCGCTATACGCTGCCATTTGGTATCCGCTGTCCATGCATCAGCTGGCCCAGCTGCTATCGTTGCTGGGATCCGCTGAAAATAGTGCGCTATCCATTCCTACGGCACAGCTGTGGCCGCTATCCGCTATCGCTGGTGCTGCTGCTAAGGGAGGACGACTGCTGTTGTCGCTGTCTAGAACTATTATGAGCGGCTTCGATTGATTGATTGATTTCTTTTGAAGGGACTTCAACCCCAAACGGTCATTCGTCCCTAATATGAGCGGCTTCGACTGAAATAGGCTCTTATATAGAGATGAAAAACTTATCGATAGTTATCGATAGGAGTAAGAAATCATCGATAACTATCGATAGCCGCATCAGTCGATATTTCCCATCGTTACTCTTATACTGACAAAGAGCACATTTCAAATTCCAAAGTCTATGTTTTTGTCGACTGTGCTTGGGAAGCAATCATGTTAACGACTAATCAATCAATCGAATTTTGCGCTTCATCAAGGATTGACCATTTTCAATAATATAGTAAGTTGCTTATCATTATTGGGGCTTGTTTTTCAATTTTGATTATGCGAAGATTTGATTTTTATGCAGAAAGTAAAAGTTTCGGCTATCGTGTTCATGACTGAACGAAAAGATAATTCAGTACGGTCTGACACACGGAGATAAAGTAAAATTAAACTTTAACTTTTACAAATTTGAAAATCCGAAAAAACTCATTAGAAAATATTAACTCTTCAATCATGTTTTTATCTCATCCTGAAAAGGACAGTTTGTTGTTCATTTTAGTATCGGATGAGATACCGATCACATCTTTGCGTTATCATTGACAGTGCGAATGAAGTGTTCCTTGTGATAAAACAAACAGTGAAAAGCTGATTTAACACTCAAAACTAGACGGCTCACGTGTTGTCAAAATGAGTCAACTTTTCATTGAATGCATTTACTAGTGCCCACTACCTCTCAGAGACTGCATTTCACTAAAGCGCCTCACTGCATCAGCCGCTATCATTGCTGGAATCTGCTGCAACTAGTGCGCTATCCACTGCTACGCCCGGACTTCCTGTGCACGTGCTTTTTTTTCAAGCGACGAGAGAAATCTTCCTCTCGCTCGTAGAATTTCCATGTATGTGCGACGAGACGAGACACGTCACATGCAATTTGCAGGTTGCTCTTTCGCTTCTCTTTCGCACTACGAACTGAGCGAGACGCCCGTACTGTACATACTTGATACAGCTTGTGCGCTACAGCTCGTGACTCACTGAGTCGTGAGACTTTCTCGTGTACACAGACTTCCTGTACACGCGCTTTTTACCCAAGCGACGAGAGGTTTCTTTTCTTTTGACGTTGGACTAACGTCTATATCGAAGTTAGGCACCTGAATTTGAAAATCTAGTAATTCAACCGGGGAAAACCAGGGAAAAGTGGTCAGGTTTTGAGCGCTTATATATCAGTCATTTCTTTTCAGAATTTCGAGGTTTTGGCATCAACCGATCAGAAATTCTTTTACGGTTGAATTTATGTAACAAAAATAACCTATTGTTCGAGATACACTATTGGAAAATTGATAAATCACATCGATTGTCTAAATCATACCGAGCAACCAATCACCACCTCTCTTCACAAGCACAGTCGACACTAACGGATACAACCGATCTGACTTTGTAAACAGTCTCGCAGCTTTCAACCAATAACGAGCTCGCTTTCGGTAGCTGCAACAGGTGTTTCAACACCGTTTTAAAATGCTTCTTTTATCATTACCACTGAACAGATTCTAAACACCAATGGCTTGATTGATAAGGGAAATATTGCGCAAGATTGTCATATAATAATTTAAATATGTTTTCGATACTAAACTAGTAAAAAGTTGTGTTAAAAGTCGTGCACATTCAACCAATCACAAGCTCACTTCTTGTTTGCTCGCGGATGGATTTTTGCTTTGGGCTATATAATAGCCTGTGTCGTCTCATAGCAAGTGGAAGGCCTCATCAGTTAACAAGTGGAAGGCTACCAGGCCGGTCTTGTATAATCAGCAGCGGTGGCTGATTCCAGCGGCCAAACTGAGCTGCAGCAGAACCAGAGCGGTGGTATCAGGCAGCAGCGGCGGAGGTAGTGGGCAGCTGCATTTCTTCATTCAGTTCGGTTCTCCTTCGATCTGAGTTGGACCCCACCAGCGGTAATCCAATTCAGATATCGTTGGGTGAAAACTGCACGAAACTGCCAGAACTGCCAGAAACTGCACGAGCCAGCACCGCCACTAGGAAAGCTACCGCCATTTAGTGTGTGTGCAGTGTGCACATATAGCGTATGTGCATCTGTATTGCTATGACATTTGCGATGATAGGGATGGCGCTGTTGCGTGTGTATGGCTAGCTATAGCGTGTGTAAGACACTAGCATGTGTAGCATTTTATGGCTATTGCGTGTATATCTTCAGCGTGTGTACGGATAGTTATAGCTTGTGTGTGGATAGCTGCTGCTTGTGTAATGATTAGTTATAGCGTATGTATGGATAGTAATAGCACATGGTTGGATAGCTTATGCGTGTGTATAGATAGTTGTATCGGATGTATGGAAAGGAATAGCGTGTGTATGGATAGCTTCGGCATGTGTGTATAAAAAACTATAGCTACAGCGTGTGTATGAATAGTTTTAACGCGTGTTTAGATAGTCATAGCATGTGTGTGAATAACTATAGCGGGTGTTTATCGAAGATTATTATTGTCATTGAAAATATTAAAATGTCTCAACGAACACAGTTGTGAATTTGATTTTACAGCAGCGTTTTAACTTCTTCAGCCAGTCTTAATTCATCGAGGAAAAATTACTACCTATGAATGATCAGCACTTATTTACTAGAAATTTGATTTAGATCAAAACGGGTTATTTTGAGTATCATAAATTATTGGTAAAAAGAGTTGCAAGTTTTCTCAATGAGCATTCATTAAATTTTCGTTTTTGTTTCTCGGTGCGCGGTTTCGATTTTGTTTCTCGCACACAGAGAAAGAAACAAACTTGTCGCTATCGTGAAAAATATCAAAACAATTAGAAATTCTCTAAATCACAACTGAAGAAGTTAAGATATTATCCTGTCACTCGCCCAACATACTACCGATTGATAACAACTACCGAAAAACGTGTGATTGAGCTCTTGCTATATTGAGTTATTGAACCAAACGTTTTTGTTTTTCAAATACATGAAGTTATATGCTGGGCTGGAACTAACCTAGCATGAGTTTTATCGATTAAATGTCAAACAATTTTCAAGTTTAAAATTTTCGTTTGAATCGTTCTGGGCTCCAATTTCAGATAGTTTCGTAAAGTTTGCTTTTTGCTTAGATAGGAAAATTTTACCAATTCGCTCAATTAAATGATTGTCTTGGTAGTGCAGCAAACAAAGGGTTGATTCGAATATGTATGAAATGACAGCGATTAAATAAAAGATATCCATTCTTTTAGTATATATTATTATTTATAACGTTTCAACGTCTCAGCATTCAGAAATGCACTGTTAGATAAAATTGGAGCAAACACTAGAGTTGCAATTCTCTTTATTATTTGTTTTAATGGAATATAAGAATACCGTAGTCCAACGTCATGCGGTCGTGTCTTGAATACCACCCTCCTACTTTTTTTTCGGTAAGAGACTGCGGCGCACCAGACGATGTCTCATAGCTTTACGAACTGAGCGAGACGCCCGTACTGTACCTTAGTGAACTTGTATATTAGAGAAATGACAAAGCATTCACCGTTAAGGAAACTGTCAACATCAAAACGGGGGAGCTGTATAATTTTGCATTGCCTTTATCCGTTTTGATGTTGACAGTTGCCTTAACGGTGAGTGTCTCTGCGTCTCTCTGGTGTATAGGCTGCCTAACGCACCTACATACGATATATGCCGTCAGACCCTTCTGTAGGTGTATTAATCGGAAGAATTCACAAAAATATATAACTACGATCAGATTATCACGAACCTTCAGAACCTGATTTGCAATATCTATACACTAAGGTCGCTTTTTACGCGGCTTTTTTACGCGGATTCCGGAATTTATTCGATGTTTTTTACGCGGATTCCGGAATTCACGCGGTATTTTTTGTGTGCGGATTTCGGTTCCTCTTCACTCGGATTGCAGAATTTACGCGGTTTTTTTACGCGGATTCCGGAATTTACGCGGTTTTTTACGCGGCATGTATTTCCCGCATAAAAAGCGACTTTAGTGTACTCAATTCGAAAATTCTATCCAACATCAACATGTACTAGAAAATATAAACAATTCTAATGGTTTTACTATTTTTAACTCCGGAAAACTTATGTTGTAATTTCAAACCACATTTTTTATTTTTAGAACTACAAAACAGAGTTCTATCATAAGATAGTCAATGACATCTAAACCGACGCAGTAGCGTAGCTAGGGGGGTGCGGTTGGTGCGGTCCGCACCAGGCCCACCGAACCGGTCAACATGCCCATCTGAACTTAAACGCATGTATCTGTGCTCGCCACTCTGCTCTCGTGATCCACACGGACGAGATATACGGGATACCGATGTTCATTTTTACCATGATTCGTGATTCGACTGACGCCGAAGTTGAATGTTTTGCGATCGCAGAAAACATTCGATGCAACATGGAAACACGCAACGAAGGAGCGATTTTTTGCAATGCTGAAAACCAGACTTGGTAAAGCACGCACCGCACTAGAGGCGGAACAAAAATTGAGCTCTTGCTCTCAGATTAGACTAGGTATCACGCATTTGAGCTGGGTGTTTCGGTCGATGATTCGACACGCGAAGAATGAAGAACACCACCACAGAGCGGATATCTCTTCGTTGGTGTTTTTCTAAAGTTACATATAGCGCACGGTGATTTTGCTTGCTTTTTTGCTTCGTGGCATGTCCGTCTCCTTTTACTCTGCCTATCTTTGCTATGTATATTACACATTACAGCTAGTGCAGAGGGTGAGCGCTAACGACGTATGCGGTTGAGTGGGTGACTATATATTTGTGTTGTTTTTGAAATTGAATGTCATGAATTCAATGAAATGAAATTTAATTAAATGAAGCAGCAAAATAATGCTCTGTTTAATAGTTTTAAAAGAACATGCCGTGAAATTTTTTTACAATTTTTGCAACAGTTGCAATTACTTGGATTTGTTTGTTTCGTTTAAAAATAGCATGCGATTCGGTGAATATTCCATGTAATATGAGGTTTTAATTGCTTTATATGTTTGAGCCTGCAGCCAGAAAATACGGTGGAATATAATCAAGACACTATTTCGATACTTTCCGTCGTTTCAGAAAGCATAGTCATCAATCTTTGTTCAAAAAACCAGTATATATTTAAAAAAAAAAATATTACGAAATTCCTAATCAAACTTGGTAAAGTACGCACAGCATCTCAAGCAGAGCTTGATTGTTACTCTAGCTCCATAACCCACACGCACTCGGGCTAGGTGCTTTGGTCTTCAGCTTGGTGCGCAACAAATTAAGAAAAGCATCACACAGCAAATATCTCTTCACGGATCAAAACAAAACGAAAAAGAAAAAAACGCTCAACGTGCCTCCAGGTGACGAACACATAATTATCGCACTGCATTCGTAGCTTTTTTAGCTCTTGCGCCGAGTTGGTGCTTGCTACGAATGTCTCATAAGACGATAATACCACATACATAAGACATACGTAACACTGGCGTTTTTTTCTGGTACACGTTGCCCCATAGTACTCCGTACCTCGCCCTGTCAAACTGCTCGATAAATAATGAACAAAATGAATTTTCTTTTTCTCGGCCTTATCGAGCCCCAAAGAAAATCCCATAAGGAACTGTCAAAAAGTTATTTACAAAATCAATGCAACATTTTTCGATTAGGAACGAGACAGATGCAGGGCTGCGCAGGTACACTGCCTTCAAAAACAACTCAAACAGTGATTTTATTCAGAGTGTGGTACCATTCGATTAGTTCATTTTGTACCAACTTTTTTGGAAGATTTCTTCCTGAGTGTTACGTATGCCTTATGTATGTCATAATACGCTCGTGGTGTTTGGTGTCTATGATTTGGCGATGTCACCGAGCGGCTCATAGCGGTGCTTTTACCAAGTCTGGAAAACGCTGTCTATCTGTGTTGTTGTGTGCCTAACTTGAAAACATGAAACAGAGCGAGGGAAATAATCTGCGTTCACGCGAGACTATATGCACCCGAAAACAGTTGGTTCTAATTTAAAGTTGGTCAAGTTTCTCTAAGTTAAAGTTGATCAAGAACTATTTGGGTCAACGATGAGTAACTTGAGATTAACAAACCTTGCCATTTTATCCGAGCCTTTGGCCTATATCGAGTAACAGTGAATGACAACGAACTCATGTCCTGGACGTCCTGGACTCAAATTAATTTGTGCCCGCTGTCAGCAGTAAAATAAAGATGTATGAAAAGAGGCGATGATATGCTATCCCGTTTACACATATGTTGAGATGTTAGTCCTTGAAGCATGACACGATGCCGAAGTGGTGATTTTATTAATCGAACGTGGAATCACTGATTCCATTGATTTTGAATCTGTAATTTTTGATTTTGCCAACCAAACGGCTCGGAAAGTGAGTATCTAAATGCCTAATTATTGATTTTGCGGACAACGAAATAAATAAGTAGAAAAATCTAAGTTTTTTTGTTAATTAAGATAATTAACTTTTGGTTATAAATCAGAACGAGTAAACGAGTAAAGTAAAGTAGTCAGTTGAAGGCTGTTTGCACACTGAAAATCAGACAGCCAGTAGAAGTTTTGATTGCCCAAATTCAGAAAACCGAACAGCCGTAAAGAGAGCTGTTTATTTACCTACGGCAAGTTTCTCGCCCCATCGCTCACTTTCGCGTTCACCATGGCAGAGGCCTAAGTGTCTTTGTGAATGCGTTCTAACATGGCAGTTTGTTATTCAAAGTCGGTTATGCTGATCGCAGCCTTCGCGCTGCCCCTACACTGGGGGGTTTACTTAATAAAGTAAAAATAAGACAACTACAACAGAATTTGATTGCATCCCGCACAGAATGTCTGCTTGTGTTGATGCCAGAAAATTATTAACCTTCAATTATTTGTTTACTTGCTTTGACAAGGATTGACTATTTTTAATAGTGCAATAGTGTGAATAATAAAATTACAACTATCTTCTAATCGCTGATCGCAACCGCAACCTTTGAGCTGCTCTAATAGTGGGGGAATTAGGATACACGGACAACATGCACTGTGGAAGCTATTCCACATTCAGTAAATTAGACGTATGCGACAGATTTAAATTGCTAGGATCCAACACAGAATGCTTGCTTGCGTTGTCAAAAATTATTAACTCTCAATGACTTGTTTATTTGCCTTGAAAAAGGCATTTTGATTTTCAAAATTGGATTTCCTGATGGCAATCTTCATGCTGCCCCAACACGGGGGGAATAATGGCAGTCTGGCGACACACGCTGAAAAGAACCGCGCTGCTCCTGAGACGTGGTGACCAACCACAGGGCTAGTGCTGCTGCTAAGGAAGGGCGACTGTTGTTGTCGCTGTCTAGAACTATTATGAGCGACTTCGGCTGAAACAGGCTCTTATATAGGCCAAATAGCATGTTTTCAATTGCAATGTATATGATTCTGTCGACCGTGCTTGGGAAGCAATCATATAACGACCAATCAGAGGTCGAAATTTTCGTTTTGACAAGGCTTGACTATTTTTAATAATACAATAGTGTGAATAATAAAATTACAATTATCTAATTTTGGGAAAAATCTTAGAAGATTTTCCAATCTATTGCTGCAAGAGCAAAGGAAATCCATCGGATACTAACCGATTTATTAGCATTTGAAATTGGACATATTTTTCACTTTTTTCGGTTTTAGATTTTCATTTCACACCCCTATGTAGCCGAACTTCCTGAGAGAAGTATTCTACTTCAAAAAAACATGAAATCCCCTGCCTGTATCCTTCTGCGCAAAATCAATTTCCTTCTCGCACCATTTGCGCGAAGCAACATGCGAGGCAAGCTCGCGAGACGAGCTCACGAGATTTTGCACGCAAGCTGTCTCAAGTACGCGTCGCCCATGCACCGCACTCGTTAAGTTGAGAGACGAGGTATCTTCGTGTACGTCGCAAAAAATTCCCATGTGACGAGACATGGCTCGTACGAATGGTAAGTTTTCTCGCTCGCACGCTGCACACAGCACGTAGCGACTGAATGAGAAACGAGACTTGTAGCGCAAAGCACACTGTCTCTTCTTTGTGCGAGCGAGATTTCAGGAAGTCTGGCTACGCCACAGCTGTGTCCGCTTTCCGCCATCGCTGGTATCCACTGCACTGCTACTGCTGCTGCTAAGGAATGACTGCTGTTGTCGCTGTCTAGAACTATTATGAGCGGCTTCGACTGAAACAGGCTCTTTTATAGGCCAAATAGCATGTTTAAAATTGCAAGCTATATGATTCTGTCGACCGTGCTTGGGAAGCAATCATATAACGACCAATCAGAGGTCGATTTTTTTGTTTTGACAAGGCTTGACTATTTTCAATAGTACAATAGTGTGAATAACTAAATTACAATTATCTTCTTTTGGGAAGAATCTAAAAAGATTTTCCAATCTATTACTGCAAGAACGAAGGAAATCCATCGAATACTAACCGATTTATTAGCATTTGAAATTGGACATATTTTTCACTTTTTTCGGTTTTAGATTTTCATTTCACATCCCTTTGTAGCCAAACTTCCTGAGAGAAGTATTCTACTTAAAAAAAAAAAACCAAATTCGACAATAATTGGAATTTGTTTCCTTACGCTAAGATGTAGTCCAACGTCAAAAACATGTTAAACTATAAAAATGCTGGTAATGTGTAACAATGTATTATAATCAAATGAAAAAACTAATATACAATAAACGAAACTAATAAAAGCTTCAAGATCTAAGTGCGAGTAATGTTTGTGCTACGCCGACCTCGCTGCTTTGGGTTTGAATCTCATCTCCTGATAGCTGTCGGGCATTGTGAAATAATTTGATCTTTCCACAACTCAAAAAAGCGTCTTGCGTCACACGAGAACATGAATTCTTCACAAAGAGCCGTAGGACTCTAGGCAAAACCCATTTTTACAAAACCCTACTTCGCAATTCAAGCTTCCTGGAGTGGGTTGTTCTTCCGCATGTGGCACGTCTAACCTGGTCAGTGATGGGAAAACTTTCAGCAACGCTTGAAGTTGAAATTTACTTATCTGAAAAAAGGGAATTATTATCAATTCTGACCTGGTTTCTTTGAAAAGAAGATTAAATACTTACTTTAGCATTCACGGCTAAACTACGCACACCGGGAACTATCGCTGATCGACTCCATGGAGCGAGCGCCTCGCAAGTCAGCCAAAATTCGTTCAGTCGAGGAAAAAGGTTGAGCTGGTTAAATAGATGCGAAGGAAAATCTGCACCCTGAAATGGAACACTTCATTTATTTTTACTTTTTATATGAATTTCAAAATTGCATACCGTATCAAACAAAATCAGCTTTTCCAACCTTTGCATTTTGCTGCGGAACAATGCTTGCAGAATTTTCAAATTGAAAGAATATTCCAAAAACTTGTTGTACTGCGTTAGTTGAAATGTTCTTATATTCGGTAAGAGCAGATTCAGCTGATCAAAGAACCGAGAGGTGTCATAAATTTCCGGGAATTCTATCGTCAAGTTTTGCACGTTTGGCAGTCGGGTGGTTCTAATATATCTCTGGTTGGAATCGAAAAAAGTTTTGACTATTATAAGACGTCGCAGCTTTTTCGAGTGTTGAACGATCGACAAAAACTCCCAGCCATCGTCAATTTCCGATACTAACAACGATTCAAGCTGCAAACAACTATCGGCAACGATTTGATAAACTTCCATGGGAACTTTTAACTCAAGCATAAGAACAGTTAGCGCCGAACAATGCTGGAAAAAATTACCAATACTACGAGGCTTCACGTCGTTTGGCATGATAAAATCACAGTCATTTCTGTTCAATTCAAGTTTCCGTAGCTTTCGTGGTTCCATCGACCAAAGGTGCTTGAAATTACCCTGAGTTGCAGTATCGATTCCTAGAGCGCACAGCTGCTCTTGCAGGGCTCGGATTGAATCCCATGGATGCCTACCATCAAACTTTACATCGACATGTGTAACGTTGGGTGCAAATTGCGCAAAATTAAATCGAACATCGCCCATCACACTGTGAGGAAGGCGTACTTTGTCCAAAAACATCATCGGTGCAAAATGAAGTGAACAACTGGGATCGTGAGTAAATTCAGCGTTCGTGTAATCATAAACGAATAGTTCTTTGAGTCCTGGGGCATATTTCAAAAGCTTTGCCAACATGAGTAAATCCAGTGCCGCATCCTGCACATGCCAATCGATTTCCAAGCTTTCTAACGACTTTTGAAATTCTTGGAGAACCTTACAGAAATGATGCACCAACGGCTGATCAGCTTGAGCATCCCGGAAGCTAAAGGTTATATTGCGGTATCTCCTCTGATGGGTGATTTCCAAAGCCGGGATTGTACGCTCACAAATGTTATCAGAGCCAAAAATTAATTTGACCTTCAGCAAATTTGGCCATGAAAATGCCGCTTGATTCCATTGCCGGCAGACGGTGGAGGCGATTTTAAGATGCCGAAACTGGAGAAATTGGAAAATATGCTCCAGCATCTAAGGACAACCAAAATACATCAATACTTTATAATATATACACTCAATATTGCTCACCTCAACCGGAAGCTCGTTTATATTCATTATTAGTTTTAACTAGACTAGATTTCTCGAGATTACTGCAAAGATCATTGAGTTGCGCACGATAACCAAAATAAAACAATACAATTCCTACGAGCATTAATCTATGACATAAACAAACAAATGTAAACAAATGCGCGGTAAACCGATTAAAAACCGATTAAAAGCCGATGTTAAAACCATGAGCCGCATCGTACGTTTCAGGATAGAGTGGTGCGATATCTGTCAACAACTTGACGAATTCCTCCTAGACGGTAAAGATTTGTTTTTACACTAGGGGGATTCATGTCGAGCTCGTAAACAAATACCCAGCCGTAAAAATACTCACCTCCATTGACGAGTAATGGAAGATACACAGTTTACGGCTCGGTATTCGTATACGAGCTCGATGTGAAGACCCCTACTACTTAGCATTATCGTTATTTTTGCAAAACTTGTTGCTTTTTAAAAGTACAAAACTTAGGGTACTAACTGTTTTAGTTGTGTGATTTAAAACACTTTTAACTTAATTCAACTATGTGGTATACTTTTTCAAAGCGTTCAACTATATGATTAATTAAATAATTATGGTTCTTCAATCTGGGTCTGGAAACTGACTGACTTCCCAACAAACAATTGGGCTGAATAAAACAGTTAATAATTTTAAAATAGCTGAATAAAGTCTGCATACAGGTAAATGGATTGCCACAAGTTGATTTATTAGCTGAACACGCAATAAATTCTGGTTTAAAAAAAAACTTGAGAAATACGCCACACCATTGTTTAATTGTTGACTAGTTAAGCACTATTCCAATTTAAAAATAGCTATTAGACAACATCAATTAACCCTCTAGTGCCCAGTGTCGCCTTAAGATGGTCTTCAGTTAAACCTCTAAAAAGCTTCAATCAATACTTCAAAATGTTTATAAAGTTTCATAGTGATTTTTTCGAAGTCTGTCTGAAAATTAAATTGGGCACTAGAGGGTTAAACACTGAACAAACTGCATGAATGAACGCTTCTGATACTTACTGTCTTCTGTCTCAGTCTCAGCTACTTCTTACATTCGTTACATAGCCGAACAAGGGGTAATAAGAAATAACTCAGCCATTTTAACAACTTTCATACATGCTGATCGATTCTGTAGAAGCGATTATTCATTATTTGTACAGCTTGTATAAGAACTCTTTTACAGCCAACAGTAGCTGGCTTACAGTCTAAATAAGCGCCTATATTACAATTCCATCGCTAAAATTGTACATTCTGTCTTTCTGAAAAAGTGCTTTTTCAGCTTTATTACAACTACGACAAATTTAATTAAAAAAAAAAAAAAAAAATATATATATATATATATATATATATATATATATATATATATATATATATATATATATATATATATATATATATATATTTTATATATATATATATATATATATATATATATATATATATATATATATATATATATATATATATATATATATATATATATATACATTATATATATATATATATATATATATATATATATATATATATATATATATATATATATAGGTTTGACTTAATAAGACAATTTGTTTTTATTGTTTAGGCGATTCGAACACATCTTAATCCCTCGATTTTATACTCGATCGATACTGCCAGTCATGCTTGTCATTCTCCTCAGTATGTGAAAGGAGAGGAGGAAAAATTCACCGCGCACTTCCCTTCCAGTATGTGCCTGCGTGTAGCAAATGCTTTCACCACACTGCTTCTTTCTCCACTCCAAAGTATCTAAACTAGCTTACAGAGAGACAAACACACTTCCGGCTCACCCCACATCTGATAGAAACAAGAGGGAATCACTCTACAGAGAAAACGCAGAAGTACACAACAGTGTCCACTGGCGAGTAGTCCCGAAAGTGAAAAAAAAAACTACTGGCCAAAAGTGTAGTCCTCGTGTTCCACCAGAGTAAATTCGACCGGCACGAGAGGCACGAGCAACGCAGTCTATTTTTTTCTCCCAATCTCTTTTCCTCTCCTGCCATGCTCAAGAAACCAACTGTGAAACGCACCACAGATAGCTCTGCAGTGTAATTATTGTGCGTGATGTCCACACGTGTGAGAAAGTACACCATAGTTCATTGTCTTGCAAGAGAGAGATTTCAGGTTTCACCGCAGTGCATTCAGGAAGCTCAGCAGATAAAAATCGTTTGTCGCTCTCTTCTGGCATGAGCGTTGATTTGCTCTTTAGTGTGAGAGCAGTCGTTTTCGCAGTGCAAGATGTTCTCCTGCACTCTAGAGGTTTTTTGAGGAGAAAAGAAAAGCATGTTATCAAGTATGTTTATTACAAATTTTAGTCGAACTTGATAAACGAACATTGTTTAGTATTTGAAAGAAGTCAAAAGAAAGCGGTGAAGAATGTTATCGTTGCGTTTCCAAAGAAATTTTTAGGGCATACGGTATCCAGCTTTTCACGCGCCATAATGGAGGACGCTATAATGAAAAATTCGTAATATGTTACCTACCCTTTTGACAACTCTGCTTACGTCAGTTTGACTCTTCATTAGGGTGTCCCAAAAAAAAAAAACAATGTTGAAAAAGTCAAGGTGCTCAGCCCTAAAATGAAAGATAATGTTATTTATAGCATTTTTGTAGAACATTTCGACTTTCTAAAAAATTGCGAACAGGTTGCCCAAACGTGATTTATGAAAAAATGACTTTTTTAGGCTGAAAAAACAATTTGCTGCACTTTTTACAATTCTTTTCGATTCCTATATGTTCTCGCATATTTTTTTATTTTTGTAGGGTCATTTTTGAATATATTGGTTTGGTTCAGCATTGCATTCAGATACTAAACTCACAGAGCCCATTAAAGATCGCAAAAAAATTATTTTTTCCCAAAATTTTTAGATAAAACCCATAGAACACATATAAAAAAAAATTTCATGCAAGAACGGAAGTTTTCACTGCAAAGCAGGATTCAAGAGGAAAGTTTACATAAAAAAAGATCCTTGATATCGTATCGGAGGGCTGAGATATTGGCATTTGTATATACGATGAAAAACTAAGCATTTTTACAAAATTGCCACCAAAGCTCAATATATCCATTGGTATTCTATTTAAGCTAATTCAAGTGATCAATGAATGGAAAAACTCATATTTTTATTGAAAAAGCATTGTAACGAGGAGTGTTATCCGGTTGGTGTTGGGGTAGGATCCAGAGATGTACGGTAGGTCTATGCATTGACATAACATTTGTGTTGTTCTTCGTCTTTTCACGATTCATGTCCCGGTTCAAGCTTATTCAAAGTGATTGTCAGTATATAAAAGTAGGCTAGTTTTTTTTCAATTTGTCCACTCCTCGTTCGGGCACTACGCCATTCGCATTTGCCATCAAAATTTTGTCAAAAATGTGGTAGGTACTAAACAAAAAATTTCATTTTATTAAACTGGTTAATCCATCAACTAATTAAACAGAAATGATGTCAGCTCAACGCGCCAAAAAGCTTACTGGAGTTCCCAGAGGTCGTCTGCCGCGACATCATCTTCCATCGAATCTGGAAATTATCTGTTTTTACCGCTACCAGCAAGAAGTTCTGAGAAAGCCGTCTCAGCTATGTTTGAAATCGGTGGTTGATGAACTCGTGAAAGTGTGGGATGAACTTGGACATCCACACCAGGCTACGAAAAACGCAATTCGTTAGCTTAAGTATCTGATAGATGACTGTAAGAAGGCCAAAAAGTGTGTTACGAAAACGAATCCGAAATCACTGCTAATCTTGGAAAAGTTCAGAACTGGATTGAATGAAACGTTTCATATTCAATCCAGTGGAACAAAGTTACTTGGGGCCACCGTACGTAGGCAGAAAGCAGCAATAGCTAAAAACCCTGTTTAGAGAGCACGATTACGAAAAAGGCCAGCTACTATTTTAGAAGAGCAGATCATAGAAAACGTTTCGGAATCGAACATAGAAAATTTTTTAGAAGATCCGAATTTTAGCTTCGAAGCGAAGAAACGTACTATGAAACGTATCAGCGTAATGAACAACAGCGTTGTAGAAAATTTGGACCGAGAAAAAATTTCGAACCGCGCTGCCGTTGGAATTCTTGGCTCCGTTCTTCATTCTTTTGATGTTAATCTGGACCGCGTTACGTTGAGCAAGTCGTCTATTCACAGAAAACGGAAAAATGTCAGTTACAGAATTCATTTTTTTATTCAAATCTTATTGTTTTACTATTTCAGGTTCGAAAGGAAATTGCAACTGAAATCAAAAAGAAGTTTGAAAAATGTAACAGAGTTGTGGTCCATTTTGATGGAAAGCAATTAGTGTCATCTAATCGACAAAAGCGTGAGATGCTAGCAGTTGTAGTGACTGGGAAAAACTTAACTGAGCAAATTTTGAACTGCCAGTTTCTCGAAAACGGCACAGGAAGGTCAGTAGCAGAGCTTGTTTTCAAGTGTTTGAAATCGTGGCATCTGGATACGTTTGTGAAAGGGAAAGGTAACGACATGACGAATGTGAACTCGGGCGAACAGAATGGCGCTTGCGTGATTCGTGATGGTGAAACGATTGAAATATAGAAGTACAGGGAGAAATATCGTAAGAGCATAAAAACTCAAATCAACGCTTCCTGATTATGTGACGGAAAAATCAGTAGAATTTTTCAGTATACTGCAGATCAATAGGGTAAACAGGTATAATACGCCCCCCCTAAGGAACATCGTCAATATTGTAGCTTTGTTTATCACAAACAACAAATCTTTCATGCAGTTGGATACACTTTTTAGTTGGTAATGCACTGCTATTATTTTGTTTTGTAATTACTATTACACAAAAACGCCATAATTTTGTTAAAAAATATGACAAAATTGCGAGCTTTTCAATCTACCGGAGCAAAACGCCCCAGATGCAGTATAATATATCCCATGCAGTAGCTTCATATGACAGCTCAGCATGCGAAGTGAAACAGCGCTTGAAGTCTCAGAAGCAAACGCTAAAGCAATGAACAAATCAGCCGGGCTAGCGGTGGGGCATATTACCCGGGAGCTGTAATGTAGCAGAAAGCATTGAATACTTAAGCAAATTATACAATTTTTATCGTTTCTTCATTAGATACAGCTGCTTAGAGGTTCATTTGAGATATATAAGTACAAAAACCAGGTAATAAACTTTATACATTAGTGAAAAAATGTTACGAAAACGCTGCAAGAAATTAGATCTGAAGCAGCTCAATTCAAAAGTGATTTTTGTTTATTTTTTGCTGCTAGTGACAATTATCAAACTTGCACAGAAGGTTGGTCCTATGACCCGCTACGGATACCCAATAGTCTCATGTCTTATTTTTTGTGTGTTTCCGAATAAATGGACTGGGGCGTTATGCCCCGGGGGGGCGTTTTATACATATTTACCCTACCGAGTTTCTTTTCACCAAGGATCCATCGACGTGGGCAACAGACAAAAATTTTCTTCACGGCAAAGCATGTGCTGAAAATTTAAGCGTAGTTAACGATTGTTCAGAGCGTGCAATATCCCTATATGTAGATTTCCACGGTGTAGGTCCTAAAAACGAGACTGAAAAAAACGAATTAATACTTACTGTATCAAAAAATAGAAAAAGACTGTCTGAAAACCAGATATGGATTTGAAATATGTAAACTTAAGTATAAATAAACATACTAAATATTTTCAGAAGTTCAAAAACAAAAGTAAACAAAGAAATCATCACATGCCTTTACAGCTAAATCCAACCCCAACACCAACCGGATAACTCTCCTCGTTACAATGTTTTTTCAATAAAAATATGAGTTTTTCCATTCATTGATCACTTGAATTAGCTTAAATAGAATACCAATGGATATATTGAGCTTTGGTGGCAATTTTGTAAAAATGCTTAGTTTTTCATCGTATATACAAATGCCAATATCTCAGCCCCCCGATACGATATCAAGGATCTTTTTTCATGTAAACTTTTCTCTTGAATCCCGCTTTGCAGTGAAAACTTCCGTTCTTGCATGAAAATTTTTTTTATATGTGTTCTAAGGGTCTTATCTAAAAATTTTGGGAAAAAATAATTTTTTTGCGATCTTTAATGGGCTCTGTGAGTTTAATAACTGAATGCAATGCTGAACCAAACCATGCAATATATTCAAAAATGACCCTACAAAAATAAAAAAATATGCGAAAAAACATAGGAATCGAAAAGAATTGTAAAAAGTACAGAAAGTTGTTTTTTCAGCCCAAAAAAGTCATTTTTCATAAATCACGTTTGGGCAACCTGTTCGCAATTTTTTGGAAAGTCGAAATGTTCTACAAAAATGCTATAAATATCATTATCTTTCATTTTAGGGCTGAGCACTTTGACTTTTTCAACATCGATTTTTTTTGGGAAACCCTACTCTTCATGTATTTCGCACAAAAAACAATAAATCTGGCAACATTAATGTTGCCAAAACTGCAGAAATCACGAATCTGACGTAAGCAGAGAGGTTCACAATGGATAGATAGAAACCCTTATGACAGACGTAGCAAAAATGATAAGCGATATCGTTCGACATACGTGTCGATATTTTTTTTAACTATGGCTAAAATGTAACCGAACAGCATTGAAAGTATTTGAGAGAAACGAAAAATATTTCAACACACCCTTCAAATTATCACCAAAAATACTTAATATGATTCCCACTATATCTACACCTAAAAAAGTTGGCAGAGGTAGGAAATTTTCGCGTTTCGAAGATGTTTGCTCCAAGGTTAAGAACCGGAGAACTGCTAGATTACGATCGATGCATTCAAAGTCTGAGCCTGGGCAAAAGCAGATAAAACTTAGGGAATCAGGACAGAGGGATCTTGCTTCTGTGGTTCAGAAGGTTACGCAGGATAATTCATAGGAATCAGATATCTTCATTAGCGGATTCGACTGTAAAATATGCGCCATACACGGCACTTGAAGCTCTAGCTTTAATTTTGGATCTCAATCTCACAAGACATAGTTACGAAAGACTTCGAAAAGGTGCTTTGATGCGTATCATTGATCTCTATCCATCTTACCATGAAGTTTCGAAAGCCAATTAAAAGTTATTATTCTGAACCTACTTCATTGTTGGTAACAGAAACACGCGCTTTAGTTTGTCTATCAGATCTTCTCGAACACATACTACCAGAAGAATAATCGAGATCAACGCTGATTGTCTTGCAAACTTCACTAATGTAGAATTGCAAGATATAATTATGACTGTCAAATGGGGGTTTGATGGCACAAATGGAATGAGTGAATATAACATAAGGTTTACAGGTGATGATGGTACTTTTTCTGACAAAAGTATCTTCGCAGCTTCTATAGTCCCTATAAAAGCGAAAGAACATGGAAAAATTATTTTACAGAATAAGCGCCCTTCCTCCGTACGATACTGCAGGCCAATAAGAGTCCAATATTTGAACGAAACGACTGAGGTTATCCAACGAGAGAAAATATATATTGAAAATCAAATCGCCAGTCTTAAGCCCAGCATTTTTAATATAAATGGAAGAATTCTGCGAGTATCGTACGAATTACTCCTAACAATGGTTGATGCTAAGGTAATTATTGAACTTTATAGTAAAATTAAATGGAAACATTTCCTATACTCAATATTTAAGGTCATTAATGTCGTAACAAACACAGAGTCCACTCAAACCTTTTATATTTGTGGGATAACACCCAAAACCATGAATGATGTTGATTGTGTAAAGAGGATAGCGGTGCAAGAGCACAAAGTGAAAAGCGCGAGAAAATAACGATAAAAAAAGAGTGAGAATGCAAAAAAAAAACTCTTGCAGTGACTAATTTAAAATAGAAATGGATCTGAACGTTGATAAACCTCGATCCGGAGGCTCCGGGAGTTCCAACGATGGAAATTCGGCTAGAGAATTTTTCCGAAATCCAGCGAAGGTGGCAGAAATAACAGGTCTGAATTACGATGTAGTCAAATGTTGGCAAGTGGAAAACAAATCCATGCTGATAGATTCGAGTTGTATTGTTTAGAAACGGCACACCAGCTAGTTAATTTGTACGACTGGTACCATATGCCTGTTACCGTGCATAAGATCCTTATGCATGGTTTGAAAGTTGTACAACATTTCCTGGTCCCGATAGAACAGTTATCGAATGAACACAAGAGAGTCATAACAAAGATCTCAAAAGGTAGATTCATAATTAACCAAAAATTTCTATTAAACCTACACTAGATTTTTTATATAGGTATCGAACTCACCACACCAGAAAAAAATCAAGAACAGCGACGAACCAAGACCTGCTTCATCCAGAGTCTGTGTGTATATAGAGTCGCACAAAGAGAAAATCTATCGTTTCGGTAAGGCAGTTTTTGTGCCGTTTTTTGCCAAGAACTATACAGTTCTCTTTTTCACCATGCATGAGCGAATATCATTTTTGAAATTACAACTCATTGCAACGAGTAAAACAGTCTCGATAGATTACACCGGTGATGCTTTGTTAAATTTACCTGAGCCAGTGTACAGGTTCGATATTGGATTAAAATGTGTAGTTAAAACTTCGGAAAAAACACATATTCTTTATCACGCTTAATTACAACACTTTTCACTCACTCCTAACATTATCACCTTGTTTATATACATTGCTCGATTGGTTCCCTCGTTTGACACTGATTTGGTTCCTTTATTTTCATCTTTGCGCGACTCTATATTATAAACATAGACTCTGGCTTCATCGACTTCTGGAGTCATCGGATCCCATTCTGGCAACCACGCGTGAGATTCACAATAAACATGAACAAGAGTTATGCGATGATGCCAAGTACAGGCTCAATATAGCCTATATTATATGGGTTCAGTAGTCAAACTTAATCTACCAGATGGTGCGATGCTGGCCTAACAAGCCAGTCGTCGTAGGCTCGAGTTTGGGCTTAGAAGAGATTGTTAGTGTTAGTAGAATCGTAGCGCTAGCCCGGCAATTGTCCTGTACCTACATTAAACAGTTGGCTCCGAAATCTGCGTATAAATAAACAGAAGCTCGAGTTCGAGTTTTGTTTTTGGTCAAACTTAAGCATGTTATACGTCATATATTTTAGAATGTTTAACAAAAAAATTAATCCACCTAGCGGTCTTACCCAGCCTTTCTCATTCAAACTTATTATTTGTAAAAATAGATTTACAGGGTGACAAAAAAGTCCGGTCACACAGGAAAATCTCATTATTCCAAAGAATAAGAAGAAAATCTGAATCTGGCTTTTATAGCTTTATTCAGTAACTCATAAAGATACTTCACAGACGATATCTCGGGATTACACCACCTTTCTCTGATCGAACCAGCTTCAGACGTCTCGAAAAGTCGTCGCAAGCGGCGCGCACGTGCTCCATCGGCATCTCGTCCCAGATTTTCGTGATAACTCGCTTGAATTGTTCCAAATTTGTTATTTTATAGTCGTTCAGCTTCGACATCATGTATTCCCACACGAAATAATCCAGTGGATTCAGATCCGGAGACGGAGGCCATTCATTCTTCAAAATGAAATCAGTCAAGTTTTCCTCACACCACGCCTGAACAACCTTTGCGGTGTGGGATGGGGCGCCATCTTGCTGGAAGCAGTAGTAATCGTCTTCAAACAATAGTTCAGCTTGAGGCAGAACATTTTTATTCAAAACCGTGTCCAGGTAGTACGCTGCGTTGATTTAGACCCCTTTATCGATAAAAATAAGTGGCAGTCTACCTCTCTTGCAAATGGCTCCCCAAACCATCACTGACGTCTTATTTTGGTACCGGGAAACGTTCAGATTGTCCGCAGGAGCTTGCTGGAGGCTCACACTCCAAAACCGATCATTTTGGCGATTGACTGTTTGCTCCAAAACGAACAGCTTCTCGTCCGAAAAAATAATCTCTTCATCTGCGCGCCAACCGAGCAACTCCCGCGACCGTTGGTACCTCTTGTCCTTTGTAGCTTTGGTAACCCCATGAACCACCTGTTTTTTGTACGATGAAAGTTTTAAATCCTTGCGCAGAAGCAGGCGGATTGATCTCGGTTCATTTTAAGGTTCCTGGCCAGCTTCCATGCAGATTGGGCGGGATTCCGGCGAATCCGGTCTCGTATAATCTTTTTCAGCCTTGGAGTTCTCACAGACCTTGGTCGTCCAAATCGTGCCTTGTCCTCGGTGCCTCCGGTCTCTAGGTACCGATTTATGGTCCGGTACACGAATTTCCGGTTGTTTCCGAGCGGTTTTAGGTGTTTGAATATGTGTCCGGGTTTGTACCCTTTCACATATTCAGCGATAACAGCTGCTCTTAACTCTGCCATGGCTCACAACTCAATGTAAACAAACTGCACAGAAACGAAACTCTGCCACTTTGGGCAGCAAAGTAAACCCTTTTATTTGACATATAGATGGCACCAGAGAGATGCAACGTGTAGGCTACAGGCGACCTTAAAAAAGTGTGACCGGACTTTTTTGTCACCGTGTAAATGGACGCTTCAATTCAATAAAAGTATATTCACTCTTTAGGTTCTAAAATCTTGATGTTGTAATTGATGTATAAAATAAGAAATTTGACGTAATGTTAGTGCTTGAGAAATAGCGAAATAAAAGAAATGACTTTTAATTTCGAACAATTTCATCACGAGCGATACCGGGAATAGTACGAAACCACATTTAAATTATGTTGAGGCCACGTATATTGATCAAAGCAGGTATAGTTTTGAATAGTCTTTGAATTTCTCTTCGTTCCATAACTTTTGAACCACATATCAAGTTGTTATGAAGTTAGTTATTTGTAAGTTTAAGAGATAACTCGTTCATATGACGCTAGTTATGATGAATAAGTCGTGTAATCTTTGAGATAATAGACTCGTTGTTTTAACAATTTAATATATAACGGTTGCATAAGTTCGATTATAATCGAATGAAATGGGAACGTATAGAGCAGCCGAATCATGAAACCAATTGTTCAGTTAACCCTTAACCAGCCCGTTCATCTGATATCAATACTATTCAAATCGGTTGTGTAGTTTCTGAGATAATGAAGTTTCGTGATGTTCACACTTCGATAGATTACAGAAGAAGTTACTGTCCGATTACAGTTAAATTCAATAGAGTGTTAGGAGGCAGCTGGACCTCTCATTTGACAGTAATTTAGTGAAAATCGGTTTAGCCATCTCTGAGAAAAGTGAGTGAGTTTAAGTAGTCTTGTGAATATCTTACTTTTCATAGCTGGATTTCACATTTTTAAACATAACAGGCAAAGTAATAGTCCGATTGCAAAAAAAATCAGTGATAGCTATACCTTTCTAGGAGAAAAGCAAAACATGTGATTTCATGCATTCCGTAGATCTTCAAAGTATTTCATGCTTTGAAATCAGAAGAATAATAAATCATTCATATGAAGTATATGAAAAACTTCTGTAACATAAAGTCGTTGTACTCTTATATATGTGAATTGGGACAAATGGAACCAAGACAAATGGAACCTTGTAGTACTTGAGCTGAGCTTTTCGTAAAAGAATTCATCTCGTGTATTCGCTTGCCCCTTTTTACCCTATACGTCGTCAAAGTTATCGAAAAAAAAGCTAAAATGGGCTCTAACTTTGTAAGAAAAAATCCTGGAGATGTGTGGTCTTCGACGACAATGTGTGTTTTGTATGCCCCAACAATTCGTTAGAGCAACGTTTTCTTGTAAAATGCAACCAACAAAAGTTAAGTACAAAACCTAAATTAATCCACCTAGCGGTCAGACCCAGCCTTTCTCATTCAAACTTATTATTTGTAAAAACAGATTTACATGAACGCTTTAATCCAATAAATGTATATTCACTCTTAAAGTTCTAAAAAATTGATGTTGTAATCTATACATATAAAAATTCAGTCCGGTCTGTATGTCTGTCTGATCCATATAGGCTCGAAAACTACCAAACCGATCGGCGTGAAACTTTGTATGTAGGGGTTTTTGGTGCCGATAAAGGTTCACAGTTTGAGTCTTCTGGAAGAGAGGGGTCCCATACAAATGAAACACAAATTTCTGCCTATCTCGAAAACTAATCAACTAAATGGAACCAACTTTGGCAGGTAAATTTTTTTAGTGGTAAAAATATGTTCATAATGTTTTGACACCCTCTTTCTTTTGGAAAAGAGGGGTGCCATACAAATGAAACACAGATTTCTGCACATCCTGAGAACTAACCAACTGAATGGAACCAAATTTGGCAGGTGAATATTTTCAAAGGTAACAAATATGTGCATAATGGTTTGACTCCCCTCCCTTTTCTATGAGGGAGAGGTCCCATAAAAATGAAACACAATTTTCGTACAGCTCAAGAACCAATCAAGAAAATACAACCAAATTTGGTATGAGAATGTTTTGAGAGGTAACAAATATGTCCATAATGGTTCGACGCCCCTCCCTCTTCTGGAAGCACATGTTTCTGCACAAATTTCTGCACCTCTCGCGAACTAATCAACTAAATGGAACCATATTTGGTGATTGAAAGTTTTCAGTGGCAACAAATATGTTCCATAATTGACCTCAGGTAACATTTTGGATTGAATAATGGCAACATACGGTTTCTGGAATACAGCTAAAAATGGGCGATTTCCACCCAATATAATAATATCCGGATCTAGAATGATACACAGGAGCTCAAATCAACCACAGACACCATTTTGAATTCTAAGATGGCGACTTCCGGTTTCTGAAAAACAGCTGGAAATGACCAAATACGACCCAATATGTGTATTTCCGGAGCCAGAATGTTGCAAGAAGCTAAAAATTGACTTCAGACACCATCATGAATTGTAGGATGGCAACTTCTGGTTTCTGGAAAACAGCCAAAAATGGCCGATTTTCGCCTAACATGAGTATCTCCGGAACTAGAATGATACACAGCAGCTGAAACCGACCACAGACCCCATTTTGGATTCTAGGTTGGCGACTTCCGGTTTCTGGGAAACAGCCGAAAATGATCGAATCAATCAGAATGACGCTCAGAGGCCAGAAATTATCTTGAATACCATTTTGAAATCCAAGACGGTGACTTCCGGTTTGTGAAAAACAGCCTAAAATAACCAACCAGGCACCATTTTGAATTGCTAAATGGCAACTTCTAAGTAACAGTCGAAAATGACCAAATTATACTCAATATGGATATTTCCGTAATCGAGATGTTGCGAAACCAAACATTGACCCTGGACACTATTTTGAAATTAAAGACGACCACTTTTAGTTTCTGGAAAACAACCAAAATAACTAAATACCTCCCAATATGGGTATTTCCGGTGTCAGATTTGTGCCAGAAAATCTGCTGAAAATGACCGAATACCAGCCGATATGAATATATTTAGAATTAAGGCGATTTACAGAAGGCAAAAGTCGATAATGTTGTTTAATAACGATCGCTTAAGTTCAATTATAATCAAATGAAATGGGAACGTATAGGGCAGCCAAACTTTGGAACCACGTGTTCAATCATAATTCATCAGTTAACGCTCAACTAGTCCGCTCGTCTGATAATAATATTGATCAATTCGGTTGTGTTGTTTCTGAGATAATGAAGTTTCGTGATTTTCACATTTCGGTACATTACAGAAAAAGTTACAGTTCGATTACAATAAAATTCAATAGGGTGTTATGAGGCAGCTAGACTTATCTATTGACACTAATTTTGTGGAAATCGGTTCAGCCATCTCTGAGAAAAGTGAGTGAGTTCAAGTAGTCGTCGGAATATGTTACTTTTCATCGCTGGATTTAACATTTTTAAACATAACAGTCAAAGTAATAGTCCGATTGCAAAACAAATCAATTGGGTTTTATGGGGCAACAAGATCTTCCATTTGACACTGATTTTTTGAAAATCGGTCCAGCCATCTCTGAGAAACATGAGTGAGATTAAACTGTTCTCAGAACACATTTCTTTTCGTAACTTTTGAACCACAAGTTCAATCTTTCTAAATTCAAAAAGTTGAGGGTTTTCAAGGTAGCCCGTTCATTTGAAACCAATTTCGTTCAAATCGGTTGTGTGGTTTTAGAGATAATGATGTTTCATGATTTTTACATTTTGATACATAACCTCTAAACTAAAAATCCGATTACAATGAAATTTAATAGGGTCTTATGGGACAACAAGACCATTCATTTGCAATTAATTTCATGAAAATCGGTCTAGCGATCTCTGAGAAAAGTGAGTGAGAATAAAAATCTGCACATACACACACACATACACACACACATACAGAAAATGCACAGCTCGTCGAGCTGAGTCGAGTGATATATGCCATTCGGCCTTTTGGAGCACTTTTATATCTTCGGTTTTGCAAGTGATTGCTATATCTTTCTAGGAGAAAGGCAAAAACTAAATTTTAAGTACCTTTCTTATAAAACACTCCTTAACTCTGTACTCAATGAAGATAGAAATTTTATTAGTTCAGCAAAGTTTCATGTTTTCGAATTACCTACAACTTTGCCAAACAAACTATTCCTCTATCTCTTAACAATTTGATATTATGCGGGTCATTAATGCAAACAATTGTTCTGAAGACACCTTTGAGCTAGGATGAAGTCGAAAGGCGCTATGGAATTAAGCTCCACTTTTTGCCTTTTTGGACCACAGTGCAATGTGAAATGGTTTATGAAATTCATCCGGTGTGCGTGGATTAGTTTGTTGTACGCATACGAAATAAAGAAATAATATGACAAGAGTTGCCAAGCAGCCTATTTTTCCGTCATACAGTATGCAAACGTTGATGATTTCAAAGACTTCAAATGCGCCTTGGAATCACATCACGGTTTGTAAACTGCGCCAGAGAAAAACACAAACATTTGCCTTTATGCAAGCTAACTAAAACACGCATTGAGTGTGCTTCATAGCAACTCATTTGGACCTGTTTGAAGATACAAAACTCGTGCCCATCCCGAACAACAATCGCAACTCTGGACTCACGGTATTGCCTGTTTTCATTTCAAGTAAACACTGGGGAACGAAACAGTGGTGTTTCTAATTAGACATTTGAGGTTGACGGGTAAGATTCTTGTTATGTGTGAATAGGGAAACAGAAATTAACCTGATAGTTGCATCAATGCTAACACATGCATTGCGGCTCTTGGCTGTATGTTCTCCTAAGCAGCTTTAGGAACCGCCTGTTTATTTAGACGAAATACTCGAAATGTGTTGGATGAAATTCAAACAGTAGTACAGTCAGGTTTTTTTTTGCGCGGGGGATACGTACCTCGTAAAAAAATCCGCGTAAAAAAACCGCGCTAATTCAAAAATCCGCGTAAAAAACGCGTTAATTAAGAAATCCGCGTAAAAAATCATGTTTTTATTCGCCTAAAGTAAACCAGCAAAAAGGGTTTTAGAAAAAACCCGAGACGCTCTAGAACCAGTATTTAAAATTGTCCTCTTTGATGGTCATTCCGGATCTTTCGGTGGGCGGAGAGTATTTTTTGGACTAAGTCTTTTACTAGATAAACACTTAAACGTTTCTGGTTTCAAACCCGCGTTAATTCGGAAATTCGCGATTTTTTTTTTAATTTGCGCGGTATTGCGTAAAAAACCGCGCTAATTCAAAAATCTGCGTAAAAAACCGCGTCAATTCAAAAATCCGCGTAAAAAACCGCGTCAATTCAAAAATACGCGTAAAAAAAACTCGTAAAAAAATCCGCGTATAAAAAAACCGCGTAAAAAAACCAGACTGTATATCAATCAATTCTCTATCGTTTTCTCTGTCAGAACTTGTTTTCAGATTGTAAAACCAAGTTAGCAAACTTTAACAACAATGAATTAAAGTTACCAATCGAGGGACACTGTTCCAATCACCCCGAACCTATTTTAAGCAGTTTTCATCTGTTTTGCAGGCGTTTTTTTTTTGACGTAGAATTACGTCTTACGGCAACATACACAGCGGACTAGTTTCATCACAGGGATCCAATTTCAAAAACCAAAAACATCGAGAGCGTCACAAAAATTGTCCATTTTCAACCGTTTTAAGCTCAGTCAGTTTCCAACCGATTTTCGTCATTTTTGCAGTAATCGATTGGAAAATCAACCAAGCACCCGTCCAAATGCAGAAAGTTGTAATCTGATTGTTCGAACGATTGTACTATTGAAAATTGTCAAGCCTTGTCGAAACGCAAATGTCGACCTCTGATTGGTCGCACAATGCTTCCTTCCCTAACAAGGTCGATAGAATATACCTAGTTGACTAAGAATGCGCGCTTTGTGTTTTATGTATAATTCATTCCATGATTGTGCCGATACCACATGGACGTTGGTTGCTGATCGTGAAGAAGAAAGAAAAGCCGGGTTTCAATTTCTGGCTGATCGCGCTGGGCGCGTTGATACTTGAGTTGATACGTGCGAAAAAAATCTTTGTCAGAGCGGATATCGCGCGCTATCTGGACCATGAAGCATTTATGCGATAATTGAATGAAATTTGCAACTGCAGCAACCAGTCTTTTTCAAGGCTACTAAAAATATTTGGAAGAGCATAATGAATGATTATTACTAAATTGCAACTTTGATTGCAGTTTGATGCTGCTGCAATTGCACAAGCGGTATATGCGAAACAAATCCGTAAATGTCAATTTACTAAGTTTTCAGCATTACAAACCAGTCACTTCTTACAGCATCTCAATCATACTTATGGTTCATAACAATTTACAGAAGGGGCATCTTTGCCGATTGAGGATTCCGGCGTTTCTCTGGTTAAACTCCGTCTTTTTACAGCATCATGAAATACAAACAATCTTCATATTCATATACTTGACCAAGGATTCCGACGATACATTCGGAAATTCAAAATTCTTTCTGATTTGTTTATTTTAAACATTTAACAAAGCTGAAATTATTAACTGTTACTGCACAGTTCAATTGTCTGGTAATAACAACTAATATCAAACATTTATGAATTGATTATACGATTTTTTTTATGATTCTTTCAACAGAGTCGACTTGAGCACATCGATTAGTGCGTTTTCGACGTAGAATTATGTCTTACGGCAACATATATAGGGGTACAAATTGTAAAACCGAAAGCATCGAGAGCGTCACGGATATTGCCCACTTTCAAAAGTTCTGAACTCAGCTAGTTTCCAACGGATTCCGTTTATTTTTAAAGCAACACTAATATACGAAACAAACTCGGAAAAATATATCGCTTCACACCATTAAAACGATTAACCCTAATCGAGTGTATTTCCAAAGCTATTGCAAAAAATTATTGCCATAAGACAGGCTGTCGTAATTCTACGTTAACCTTGCGGTCGTTTCTTATAAACAACCTCTTCCACTTTTTCAGCACCCTTGAATGGCTGCAATATAGGTCGATATGTTTCAAATGATGTTTGTTCAGAGATTACTTTGTTATTAACGGTATGTCTTATATTCTTAAGACAGCTGGACAATCGAAGTTATGGTTTCCATCTTTGAAATTGTCGATATCAATCAAAATGCAGGAGTTTGAGGCCTGTTTTCTTCGACTGATTAAAATAGGCGCTACTGCTTAAGCCGTTCCCTTTTTTTTTAATTGACCACTCGATATCGCTCGTTATTGGCACTTACGAAAAAATGTAATGCGTCTTCTATATTCAATTAAAACACTACATCGTAACACTTACGGTAGCCCTTTAAGCGCATATTTTGCTCTCAGTAATGCTAATGCCCTAAACATTAAAAAAAAACAGAATATATAGCTATTCGTCATTAACAAGGCTGAATTAGTGCCAATAAAATGCTATCTCCTAATGCTCATGGTTACTTGGGGCATGTATGTCAAGATAGACGAATCGGCAACGCGTTCTACCAGCAACCTCATGACTCAATTGTTTATTAGCTGTTTATTCAGCCCAATTGTTTGTTTGATGAATTCTCGATATAATTTTTATAAAGATTGTAGAGTTTTGCAACAAAATCAAATCAAAGCAATAATGATAATCATTGATATCAGATGTATTTTAGGAATATTCGCAGCTGCTCGAAAACCCAAAACAGTATGCTTGTAATCTGAAAATAATCTACCGACATCTGGAAAAGCTACCCTAGCAAAAGTATCCGAAATACTGCGCAAATTTTGGTAAGCTCGGACGCAACTTAAAATAAAATCAAAATAACATAACATTAAATTAACATAAATACGCATAAATCTGTATTTTTCATACGATTTCGCACATCTGGTGGCCCTGTAAAACAAGAAAATGTAAACAAAAGCAGGGAAAACCGATTCAATAATTTAGAGCCGATATCAGAACCAAACTTCGCATCGTACATTTCGTTAAAGAGGGATGCGACATCTGTGAATCAATAGATACGCTTCGTAAGATGCATAGAAATACTCAAAGGAAGAGATGAGCAGTGAACAAATAAACAAGAAAGGCGACACCATATTTTATTCAGTTACAATATTGCCCCTTGCATGGCTATTTAGACTTCTGTGATAATCACTGCTTGTCAAATTTCTTATTTCGCTCTTTCAAACAGACAGCCTAGTAGTGCAGTGGTAGATTTTTTTGCTTCATTGTTTGTTTAGGTAATTTATTTGCAACATGCATACTTTATAAAATTGATATATATCGGTATCAAGCACTGCGCATTTATCGAGTAATTTCTTATTAACCTACCAACCAAAGTCATAATGAAGTATCTTTGTCGATATACTAGAGTATTCCTATCTGACGTTTCGATATCCTTACACAGTACCAAAAAATGAAATTTACAACTAATACAAATGAAAGCACATAACGATTTCTAACACATAAAGTGAAAAACATATACCATTTCAAACCGTAAATAATGTACAATACAGAATCGTTTCTAGACATGTAAATTTGTACGTTAATTGATATAAACTTAAAGCTCCGAATATAAATATGCATGCAAATTCACAATATATTCATTTACTTTGCATGTGAATATAATGCCACACGGAATATTACGTGGTTTCTAATGCTCCATTTATGTGCATTCAAAGTAATGTAAATTTTCTTTACTGTGTAGTATCGATAACTATCACCCATAACTGCGAAATGGTGTGCGAGATTCGAGTGTGATAATCATGTATTACGGGGTAGTCCAAACCTAAGGGGAGACATCTGGTTTCTTACTCTTCTTACTCACCCACTTCCATGATCCCTGTTGCATTTTGCGTAAGTGATGCCATTCACTCTGAAAATACTTGAATGTTTTTAATACTTTTTATCAGCATTATGCACAATTCCTCCTGCAGACGATAGACGCAGACGACCCCGTCTGAGGGTTACCGGAGAATCTGCATCTTTAATATCCTTAAAATCAAATGTGTCATCCATCAATGATTATGATTCATTCATTGACCCATCTGAATTGTACTATTGTATTGCTTTCTGGATTTAAAACAACAAAAATATTTTGTAAACTTGACGCTATCTTTATAATTTATTAAGACTACATACTGTAAGATAAATTATTGAATAAAATAAAATTAAATTAAATCACTGCAACTTCCATCCTGCGAAACGAGTAGTTAACCTACAAAATTGAGTAAGGAAAGAATTATTTGTTTTCTTTTAGTATTATATTTGCAATGAACACAAACAAGATCTGTGAAATAATATTGTATACTCACTAAACATTTTAGGTTAATCTGAATATTACAGATTTCTCCGCGAACCTCTTCCTTTTACCTCTAAACCGAAACACGCGAAATTAACCGCGAAACCTCTTCCTTTTACCTCTAAACCGAAACACGAACAAAACTGATAGTGAAGCTTTCGTTATTTTGACAGTTCTATTTTTCGGGATCTCGGTAAGGCAGTTCTATTTTTAAGGAATCTCGGTTTTTTGGTTCAACGAGATTTCGGTTAAATGATGGCAAGCTTCCGAGATTCGGTATTTTAGTTTACTGAGCTCGGAAATTTGCTGTTTTACGGATTTTTTCGGCAAACAAATTTACGGTATTCCGGTAAACACATTCGGTTTCCGATTTCTCAGTAATTTTGTTACGGAACAACGGTAAACGAAAATGTTTTCAAGTAGTTTGGTATTTTACTTTACCGAGAAAACATTATGCAGTTAAGTGTGTACCCAGTTGTCTCTCCTTAGGTCCAAACTAGGGCGGAAGTCGTAATAAAGAACGTGTTCATTTTGATCTTATCTGTTTATTTTTAAACAAAATGCACCGAATTCGGCGTGTTTTGTTTTAAAAGTCCTGATAATACGATTTTCTTTTTCAATTGCTAAATAGAAAGTTACAGGCTATAAAACGGTAATGTTGCTACAGGAAAACTAGTTCCTTTATATATATATATATATATATATATATATATATATATATATATATATATATATATATATATATATATATATATATATATATATATATATATATATATATATATATGTATATATATATATATATATATATATATATATATATATATATATATATATATATATATATATATATATATATATATATATATATATATATATATATATATATATATATATATATATATATATATATATATATATATATATATATATATGTATATATATATATATATATATATATATATATATATATATATATATATATATATATATATATATACATGTCGGGGTCACCAATGGCAGAGCTGTATGCCACCACGGGTCGGTAATTGGCGATTACCGAAGGCCACGGAAGTGCTCACTGCTAGCAAGCAGTCCCGGACCATCAGCGGGAGCTAGCCTAGGTCGTGGCGAGATGCAGGCACTGGGCCGCTGAATTCTCGCAAAAGCCACACTGGCCGGAAGCAGCTCCGACGGAGCGAGTAGTGCCGCTCCCACCACCCAAATGCACTATACCGCCCATTGGGGCTGATGCCAGTAATGTTCCCAATTACGGCAACTGGTCGCATCACTATAGGATAAGAGTCGGATTTCGTTTTCGTACCATGATTTTGGGCTGGCACCTGCGCCGAGCTCCCTTAGTAATGTCGTGTGATAACGGCTTGAAACGGCGAGATTACAACCGGTGCAGGGGTCTCCGTCACGTAAAACCTGGCAGGCCTTTCAGTACGTTCCGAGTCCATTGCCTGGTGGGAACCCGGCAGGAGTAGGATCAGATGTCTTTTCCTGACTTTCGCTGGGCGGGGGTGTCATAGTTGCCCATAAGGCGCTATGGCAGCCGCCCCTAGCCATGGCCTCACTGCTCCGGCATAGACTACCTTGGGACCATTTAGGCGACTACTCCATTATGGATAAGGATAGCGGCTGGTAGGGGAACCCAATAAACAAAAATGCAGCAAAACAAAACTCTGGAGATGGGGGCAGATGGGTTGGAAAACCCATTTGCGCGAGGTGGCATCCAGCGGTCTCCGCCTAGAAAAGTGGAGACGGATGCAGTGAAGGTCGCCTGCGAAGACGGTAAAGGCAGTACGCCTACCGGATCTACGCAAGACATCGCGGTGGCTGGTCCACAGCTATTAAAGGCGGTCGGAAGACAGCGGGACACGCTACCGAGGGTAGTTGCCCTGTCTGAGCAGCTCGATGCTATAATCGAGTTTGCGAAAAGTCGCAGCAATACAACGAAGTACTTGAAGCAGGCCCTCTACATGCTTCGGTCCTCCGTCGATGCTGCGAAAAAGGAGCATGCCGAGCTCGAAATGAAAGCTGCGGCTGCGGAGAAAGAGGAGACGAAGGTGACCGAGCTGGCGACGAAGTCGGTCCAAACGGACGCCAGCACGTTTGCGGTAGTTTGCGCGGCAGGACCAGCTGCCAAACGAACGCGACAGTCCCCGGGAGAGACGGCCCCCGGGGGCACCAAGAAGCGTTTAATCGCAAACAGCCCTCAGACCGGTGTAGGAGTGGCGCAAGCAACGCCCACGGTGGCAGCCAAGGAGCAGAAGGCTCCCGGTAACCCGTGGGTAACGGTTCCGGGAAGGAGTAGGAACCAAAAAGTGGTGGCCAAAAAACCGCACCCGGTTACAAATCCTGCGACGAAGAAAGTTAAAAATAAGGGCGACGCACTCATCCTTAAGACAGAAGAGTCAAAGTACTCGGAAGTCCTTAAGGCAATGAGAGGCGATGCGAAGCTCAAAGATCTGGGGGCAGATGTGCGTAGCATCCGCCGATCCCGCAAGGGAGAAATGATCGTCGAGCTCCGCAAGGAAGCCAGAAACAAGGGCCCAGCCTATCGGGCATTGGTCCAAGAGGCGCTTGGAGATAGAGTGCAGGTTCGGGCACTCACGTCGCAGGTAACCCTACAACTTAAATACCTGGACGAAGTCACCGAGGCATGCGAAGTCGTGGATGCCCTCAAGGAGCAGTGCGAAGTGGTTGTGGCACCAGAGGCAGTTCGACTGCGCAAAGGCCCAGTAGGAACCCAGACCGCCACTGTCAGGCTTCCGTCAGTAGACGCAAACCAGGCGGTAGCGAGGCTCAAAGTGGGCTGGTCAATGTGCCCACTCAGCATCTACCAGCCGCCGGAGGTCTGCTTTCGATGCTTCGAGCAAGGACACAAGTCCTTTAGCTGCAAGGGGCCTGACAGGAGCTCCCTATGCAGGCGGTGCGGTGCTGCAGGCCACAAAAGCAAAGACTGCGGAGAGCCCCCGAAGTGCTTGGCGTGCGCCGGGAAGCGTGACGCAAAGCACATAATGGACGGCCCGAGGTGCACGGCCGGTAAGCCGACTAGCAAGCCACGGGCGTGAGAGTGACACAGCTAAATTTGAACCACCGCTTCGCGGCTCAGCAACTGCTATACCAAGCAGTCACTGAGTCGTTGTCGGACATCGCCATAATCTCGGACCCCTACCGAATTCCTTCCGGAAACGGTAACTGGATTTCGGACGGGTCCGGTATGGCGGCCATATGGACGACGAGCAGGTTCCCGGTTCAAGAGATAGTGTCAACTTCAAACGAAGGATACGCGGTTGCCAAGGTGAATGGAGTGTACTACTGCAGCTGCTATGCTCCGCCTCGTTGGTCTACCGAGCAGTTCGCAAGGATGATCGACCGAGCCACCGGGGAGCTGATCGGTCTATCACCGTTGGTAGTGGCGGGCGACTTCAACGCATGGGCAACTGAGTGGGGAAGTCGACGCACAAACCAGAGAGGCCGGATCTTGTTGGAGGCTTTGGCGAAGCTCAACATAGATCTGGCCAACGTCGGCTTGAAGAGCACCTTCAGTAGAAACGGCGCGGAGTCGATCATCGATGTGACATTCTGTAGTCCAGGATTGATCACGAACTGGAGGGTAGACGATGGCTACACTCATAGCGATATATACATGGCGGTCTGTTATAGCGTAGATTGTAAAACGAGACCGCATGTGGCGAGTAGAATTAACACTCCAGCTCCTCGCGGGTGGAGGATATCACACTTCAACGAAGAGGTATTTGCGGAAGCAATTAGACTAGAACACGAGGCGAGCAGAATTCTTAACCTGAGCGCTGATCAACTTGTTGTATTACTTTCGCGGGCGTGCGACGCCACTATGCCTAGGAACCGCCAGCCTAGGCATGGAAGGCCACCAGTCTACTGGTGGACCGACGCGATAGCGAACCTCCGCAGAGCGTGTCTTCAAGCGAGAAGAAGGATTCAACGTGCGCGAACCGACGAAGAAAGGGAAGATCGTCGAGGGGCATTCAGTTCCGCAAGAGCGGCGCTTAAGAGAGCAATAGAAGCTAGTAAACGTGCGTGCTTCGAAAGACTGTGCGCTAGTGCCAACACTAACCCGTGGGGTAACGCCTATAGGATGGTGATGGCCAAGACTAAGGGTGCGATGGCGCCCGCAGAAAAATCACCAGCGATGCTTGAGCGGATCATAGAGGGACTCTTTCCACGCCACGAGCCAAATCCTTGGCCTCCGGCTGGCGAGTCACTTCACCGACGTTCCAGTATCTCAAACTCAGACCAGAGGTGGTCGGTCAACCTGCCGAACACCCAATATATGAGTGACGGCGTTAGCCGTGCCGAGGCAAAGGAGGCGGAAACGGTTACGAATGAGGAACTCATCGCGATCGCCAACTCCCTGAAGGTGAGCAAGGCACCGGGATTGGATGGGATTCCGAATCTGCCTGTGAAGAAGGCCATCAAAGAGGCCCCCAGACTATTCCGGGAAGTCATGGAGAAGTGCCTGCATGACTGTACATTCCCAGAGAGATGGAAGCGACAGAAGCTGGTCTTATTGCCGAAGACAGGGAAACCACCTGGCGACCCGTCGGCATACAGACCGATATGTCTGCTCGATACGGCGGGTAAGGTGCTCGAGAAGGTTATTCTCAATAGACTGGTTAGGTACACCGAAAGTGCAAACGGTCTGTCGAGTAACCAGTTCGGCTTCCGAAAAGGCAAGTCTACGGTGGATGCTATTCTGTCCGTCACCAAAACAGCAGAGGTAGCACTCCAGCGTAAAAGATGGGGCATTCGCTATTGCGCAATCGTCACGTTGGACGTGAAAAATGCGTTCAATAGTGTTAGCTGGGATTCCATAGCCCACTCGCTTCGGAAACAAGACATTCCGGTGTCTTTGTACAGGATTCTGGAAATTTATTTCCAGAATCGTGTGCTAGTTTACAGCACAGTGTCCCAATTACCGCAGGGGTTCCACAAGGTTCCATCCTGGGCCCGGTACTGTGGAATATCATGTACGATGAAGTGCTGAAACTAAAGCTCCCCCAAGGGGTTGTGATCGTTGGGTTTGCGGACGACATCACACTTGAGGTCTACGGCGAGTCGATCGAGGAGGTTGAGTTGACGGCTTCGCACTCTATAAGCATCGTCGAGGACTGGATGCGCTCCAAAAAACTGGAGCTGGAGCATCATAAGACGGAGATTTCAGTTGTCAATAACCGCAAGTCGAAGCAACAGGCGTTCATGAGTGTCGGGAATTGCACCATCGCCTCTAAGCGCTCCCTGAAGCTGCTGGGGGTGATGATCGATGACAAGCTTGCCTTCGGGAGCCATGTCGAATATGCCTGTAAGAGGGCTTCAATGGCTTTTGCAGCATTATCTCGCATGATGTCCAATAGCTCAGCAGTGTACGGCAGCAAGCGGAAACTTCTAGCTAGCGTGACTTCGTCCATACTGAGATACGGCGGGCCAGTGTGGTTCAAAGCACTAGGTACTAGTAAACATCGGAGTAAGTTGGAAAGTACCTACAGGCTCATGTGCCTGAGGGTTGCGAGCGCGTATCGAACTGTGTCATACGACGCAATCTGCGTCCTGTCCGGCATGATGCCTATCAGCATAGCCATTAAGGAGGACGTAGAATGCTTCGATCAACGTGACACAAGGGGCATACGAGGTACCAGAAGATCATTCTCGATTATCAGATGGCAGCAGGAGTGGTCCAATTCCGTGAAGGGTAGATGGACGCATCGACTTATTCCGGATGTATCCGGATGGGTCGGGAGGCGCCATGGAGAAGTGAACTTCCATCTGACACAGATTCTGTCAGGCCATGGTTGTTTTAGGCAGTATCTACCCAGATTCGGGCATGCGGGGTCCCCCATGTGTCCCGAGTGCGCGGAAGCGGAAGAGACTGCTGAGCATGTCTTCTTCGTGTGCCGTCGTTTTGTGCATGCGCGGAGCGACATGATGGTAGTGAGCGGGCCAGACACCACTCCGGACAACCTAGTTCGGAGGATGTGTAAAGACCCAAACATTTGGAGGGCGGTTTGTACAGCCGCCTCTCAAATAGTTTTAGAATTGCAAAACAGGCGACAGGTTGACCACCGACACGCCAGTGTTAGCTAACGGCCAGTCTCCAGGTAAGTTAGCTAAGTTAGCAAAAAGACCTAAAGAACCAAGAGGGTGCACAGAGCACAAAAGCCGCTCCCCGAAGCAATACCTAGCGGTGGTCCCGGGGAGTATTATGGGCTGGAGACTGAAGGGGTTTTAGTGGGTCCGGTCACTGATTCAAACCAACCCCACACTCCCTGAGGTTGGTCACCTCAGGGGTTTGGATGCAAATTTCTCCTTCACCTGAAACAAAATATATATATATATATATATATATATATATATATATATATATATATATATATATAAATATATATATATATATATTATATCTATATATATATATATATATATATATATATATATATATATATATATATATATATATATATATATATATATATATATATATATATATATATATATTATATATATATATATATATTATATATATATATATATATATATATATATATATATATATATATA